>NC_051847.1:21560146-21576993 GCF_002237135.1 Teleopsis dalmanni | reverse complement strand
GAATCTATGTTCGAGCATATTTTCCATTTATTGTTTTACCAACGAATTGTTAGTAAGAATTTTTCTCATAGAATGTTACTGCCAATAACAAAATTACTATTGTGACATAGAGCGCCAGTGGAACAACAACTGAAAACAATGGCCAAAGCCACCGAGAGCTTGACGCAATATCTTATGGCACAAGGTTACTTAATATAAAGACAGAAATTAGAATTAAAAACAGAAATCAAACGCAATGTCAGACAAATTACAGAACTGAAATTGAATTGGTATGGAAACTGTGAACAAATCCACTAAAGAATAGCGTCCCTGAATATATTTAGTTACTTTAATATGAAAATTATAGAACTAAATTGCTAAGCGTTAATTAACGATGCTAAAGAATAGTTATTTCTAAATCATATTATAATTAACACTAAGTTGAAAGAATATATGCGCACTGGCCCTAGTAAAATGTCGATGTCATATGTTAATTAAAATATTTTTACATAAATAAGAATAATAGGAACACAACATATGCTACATATTATATATTAAATTATTAAATTATTAAATTAATTCAGTCGGTTAAAATTTATTTGAAATACTTCACTAACCTCGGACAATACTAAGAACAGTTACATAGCGCGGCGTGTCGTATGATTAACATATTTATTTAAATAATTAGATTACCAATAAAACCCGCAAATGATTCTTAGATTTGCATACGATTAGTGCAACAAAGTTCCTGAAGTTACAGGAAATAGAAGTTCTCATGGTTCTATATTTATAATAGACTGTATAATAAAATACACCTTGAAGAATTGAAAATTTTGAATCAAGGTCTCCATCACTTACCTTAATTTACTTAAATCTACTTTAACCACAAAACACAATAATTGGATGTACTTTAAACAAAAATTGTGATTACTAAGAAAAAAAAAATGGTAACATTATGGATATTTCTATGCCAAATGCAAAATTCCTTACATGTAAAATTATATATAACTGTATAACTATATAAAACTATGTAAAATAAAAGTAACCGTTAAATCAACTAATAGTTTATTTTTAGTTTAATACAAGCTTTTAACAATACAAACAGTACTGCAAAATAAGTAAACTCGTAAATTTTCCATTATATAGAATTTATTAAATAATCACGAGAAAAACCAAAATTAAAATGAATTTTGTAAATATTGGGAAAACGGATTACAAGAAAAAAAAACATAATGATTTTCGAGTTTTAGGGGGAACTTTATCATTGCAAATATAGGTCCCGTTTTTGGAAGAAATTTCTTTTATTTATTTGTATACTAGTGGTGATTGTATACAAATATGTATATGTGGTAATTGCAAGTCGTGGTGCCTTTTAAGTCTTCGTAGTTACTGAATCTTTGATGCAATTATGTGTTGTATCTTGAGCACCGGCAAAACGTTAATATCTTCATGTTTATTCTTCTACCCAATGAATCATGATACTATAACTAATAGTCTTGTAGGTTTGGGTACCATGTAAATTTCAGAACTATTTTTATAATACAATGCTGCACAAAAGTTTAACATTACCTCAGTATTCTCCAATACACTAATTTTAAATAAAAATAGCACAAAGTTTGATTAAAAAACTATAATTGTCCAAAGTATACAAAAATAAAATGAACTAACTGATATTGCTCTTTAAATCAATTATTTCTTATATGAAATATTTTTCAAATTAAAAGTATCTGCGGATAAACTAAAGACCTCTTCATCCTTTTAAATAATATTTTTTAATTTTAAAGAAGATTTGGATTCGGCATGAAATGGATAAAAACAAATAGGAGGACATTAATATGTCTTTACTCTTCCAAAATATTTTGTTTTGCCCATACACTGCTATGGAATATCTTTTTACTTTAAAATGACCAATTTGATTAAAAAAAGAAATGTGGGTATGAGCATAACATATATATAAATAGGTTAATGTCTATTGTGTATTTTGCAGTTTATATATCTCTAAGATACAAAATCATTAAACTGCAGTGCTTACGTAGTAATTATTAAACCTAGAAGTTATACTCGTATTAGTATTATTATATCTTGATATAGCGGAACTTTATCATGATACATAAGTAAACCTATTTCTTATTTTTATTTAATTTAAATATTTTATTAACATTAATTTTTTCATATTAGATATTGTTGTCAATCAAGCTGAAATTTAGAAAAAAATTCGCTACAATTGCAAATTTTATTGCGATGCCTCAAGGAAAGAATGGAGCATATATGTGTAGAAAGATTTGTGCTGTTCATGTTGGGAAAACTTTGTTGTAATCAGTTGTGTATAGTATTTGAAAGATGATCTCTTATATTTGTCGCGTCTTATGAAAGGCTGACTTAAACATTATGAAATAGGTTCATTGTAATACCACAAGTACTTTTTATAGAAAGCGAACTAAATTCTGACAATCATTTAAAATAATTCTTGACCAACAGATTCTTAAAAAATGGTGCTTACACATTTCTGATGGAATTACTGTGGCATTGGTCTGATTTTATTTATCGAAACCCAAGTTTCCGGGGTATATTTAAATTATGTTCTCATGCGAAGGTTGTTACCATAACACATATATCTTGACTTGGAGGAGATAGTGCAAGTATAATAGATTCTAAACAGAAAATTTAATTCGAAGATTACCTCGCAGAATGTCATATAATTTAACTTAGAGTAGACTGTGCTAGCTTAATAGATTCTTAACAGTGTTTTTAATTTGAAGATTACCTTGTTAAACTTTTCTTAACTTGGAGTAGATAGCTCAAGCTTCATAGAATCTTTGATTAAAATTTTATAGAACAAAGTTGCTTAATTAATGCAAAATAATACAAATACTTTATTGCTACTAGCGTTAAATCAAAATGATATTCAAAATATAATTTAAACATTTTTTCTTTTTAATAAAGCATACTCAAAGTAAAACAAAATATAAATGGACATAAAATTTGTTATATATTAATAAATGAAAATAAAAAATTTAAAATTTATTTTAAATATTATTAAAACTCTTCAAAACATAAGAAACTTAGGAAAACAGTTACATGGCGGAATGCTGTGTATAATTAACATATAGATTTGAATAAATAGATTATGACCACAACCTGTAGATGATGAAAAATTTGCATAAGGTTAATGCAATAATACCTTTGAAATTACAGGAAATGAAAACTCTCATTGGTTTATGTATTCGTATAATAAAATACTTAATAAAATATACCTTGAAGAAATTGATATATGCAGCGAAGCACTTCCTGGCTTAATTTAATTATACTTAAAACCGAGACGAATTAAATTTAATTAATCAACATTTTGTTTTAATTTAACATTACTTTGAAGATATAATATATATTGTGCAAAATTACTGGGCTAAATATAACGATAATTAGTACTTCAATTTTCGACCACTTGTTCGAGTATTGGAAGGTATATTTTATACCCATAAAACAATGCACCATGTCCGTCTATAGAAACAGTTTAGCCGCGTTCAATCGCATGATCATGAAAGTCAGGATATTTTTTTAGAATAGATAAATATCCAACAGTAATTATTTAATTGATGGCTTTGTTAATATTATGATATATGTCTCCATCTCGTGGAATTAAATGACATTCTAGCGCATACTCAAACATATATATAGAATTTATATATTTATCCTCTTCCGGATTTGTCGAAGGTGTTATAATACACCTAAGCACAGTGTTGTATATCAGTTTTATAATTGAGTCTGGTGTGACTACTTTAACCTAATTTTGGAAATGATAATTCGAGCAGCATATTTAAACCGCACTGGCACAATATTATACGAAAGTGTAATGCTGCTTGCGTATGCCGATGATATTGATATCATTGGCATTTTCCAACTTAGATAAGCAAGCGAAGCAAATGGGTCTTGTGATAAACACTAAAAAAAAGTCAGCCTAGAGATTCAACCAAAACTCACTCTTGCCAACAGATGTTACTTCGGGCTAAGTAGGCAATTGAGAAATAAAGCTCCCTCTCGACAAACAAAAATCACGTATCCTCCTGTACAATTACCAACATGACAAGAAGGCGTTAGGCGCATTCAAGAGAAAAATTCTTCGGAAGATATATGGTCCCTTACACGTTAGTGATGAGTATAGAATTAGATGGAACGATGAGCTATATAAGCTATACCGCGACATTGACATAGTAAAGCGCATAAAAATTCAGCGACTTCGCTGGCTTGGTCATGTCGTGCGAGTGGAAGAAAGTGCTCCGGCTAGAATGGTGTTTGATTCGGTATTTACAGGTCACAAACGTGATAGAAGAAGTCGGCATCTTCGGTAGAAGGACTAGGTGACCAATGATTTGGGGAGCTCGGTACTACCAACAGGCGACAGTAAGCAACTAATCGGTGTGGTTGACGGAGGCTAGTCGACGCCACCACGGACTACTCACGTCTGTAATGGCCATTTAAGTAAGAAAGTAAGAGTATTGATTAGTAGGCGTACCAAGGACAACTCAAAAGCAAGATTAGTGATTAGACTGTAATAATGAAAAAAAGAGGATCAGTCGTTGAATATAAGTTTAACTAATTATAAATTGTTAATATATGCAGATATTATTTACTGTCGATAAGATTTTTTATATGTTATTATTTTATTATTATTATATTATTATTTCTGTTTAAGAATAAAATGTTTGATGATTAATTTTATAGAAAATGTAAATTAATTTTTTTATATAAAAGTAGTCATAATTGTTTATCTCTGTTGGCTTTGCAATTTTTAGTGAAAAACAGTTGCATGTTTGGACACCACACACTGAACGATAACTATGTATATAAAATGTATATACATATATAATTTGGCTCAATGCGATTACAAACAATAATTCAATCTGTTAGTCGATAAGAAATTAACTTAACACTTAACTGGGTCAGGCTGCGTAGCCGTAAATGCCTTTAAATAATATTGGAAAATTTATACGTTGAGAGCAGATTTGTGTTTAGTGCATGTGAATGTATGTATACATATTTATACAATGCACCCATTCAGTACAAGATAATGTGTTAAGCTTCGGGCTGTATGCCAAATCTAAAGAAATGGTTTGCAATTGTCAGATACTATAGATTTGAAAAAATACTACTTATTGCTTCAATTTTTTTGAAATAGTGACTGGCAACTTGACTTAAATGGCCTTAAAGCTGTATTTGTCAAACAAACGCATTTTTTGGTATGAAAATGTTGCGTATGCGTTACAACTATCGAAATAAGTGATTTTAAATAAATTTCGTTTCCTCTACCCCACACACACACACACACACACACACACACACACACAAATTTATTAAAAATTAAATAAAACCAAAACTAAATTGGCAGAAAAGGCAATAAAGGTTTCAATATGTTTCTTATTTTGAGAATCATATAAATTATTGTGTAATTGATATTTCTTACAGCTTCAGATGCATGTATCGCACTGCATACATAGTTTGTATATGAGAGAGCTTAAGGGGGATACCCCCCACTCAGAATTCTTAAATTGTTTAAAAAATAAAATTATTAAGTTAATATACAGCTACAGCTACATGATCGTTCTACAGCTTATGATTTAACTTCTACAGCTAAACCAGGGAAAACTGGTTTAGTTAATAGTCATTTCAGCTTAAAAAGATGGCACGCGGACAACACTATATCATAATTATATAGCACGGCCGTTCTATTTTTAAGAAAAAGTACAAGTCAATTGTGGCGGCAAGTTTTATTGTGATCCAAAAAAAATCTTAATTTAAAATTATTTGGTCTTTTATTGAAGGAGGTGCTAGATTTTCATTTGTAGATATTTTAAATAGTAGATATTTTGGTTATGAGATGCTTCGGTGTATGGTTCCTTCAAAAGTATAAAAATTTTATTTAAAACCTTTTCAAATCAACAAGATTCTTAAAGGTTTGATCTCACATTTATGAGAACTAGATCACGTGAAGCTAAAACTGTCGTTTTTTCGATATTTGTAGCTTGGTTCACCATAACTTTTTCCCACAGATGTGGTTGGAAAGTAAACAAAACTTTTCAACTACTTTAAAGTATTTGCGTAAGAATATCTGTTTGATTTACAGATTAAAGAATTTAGCTTCACATAACAAAAATTTATGGATTTCATACTATCAATTATTAGATTTGGCTTGAAACTAAAGTCGTCGTTCCTTGGTATCTCTTCTGATTAGTTTAGGATAATAGAGATAATGTTATGAAAGGACTGAAAAAAAATTGGATAATTTGTGTTGCAACTATATATTTAAAAATTAATTAGAATTATTCAAATTATTTTGAAGGTTTGGTTTTGATTTACATTGATATACTTTCAAAAATGCTCTTGTATTCTATTAGTTGAAATATAATTTTGGATTTGGATTGGATTTGGTTATAACACATTCAAATTGTAATAAAAAAAAGTTATAAGAACTAAGAAGCTTTCAATATCATTAAGTTAAGAAGGCGACTTACTAATAAAAATAGTTAACATTGTATTCAGTTATTACCTTCTGCTGATTAGAAATATTTTAAAAAAAATTGTTTATACTTTAAATATTAAAATTTAATATTAATATTAAAAAGTCATTTGGGCGTATATTCTGGGTCCCCCAAAAAATTACATTGATCTACGTCTGTGAAGGTACACAAAGTGTACATGCGTTTTAGCCTTGTAAGACTGTCAATTATCTTAAAATTGGAAAACTTTTTAAATATTCTGAGACAATTTATAAATAATTTTTAAGCATATAATAAATTGCCAATAACTATATTTATGCAAAAAACGAAAGGATTTTGTTGTTATTGTACAATTTACTAATGGTATTTATATAAGACATATATAAAAAAAACTTTGCGGAGAGTTTGAAGTTTAGCTAAATATGTACTTTGTATTAGAAACATGAGCCAGTTTTGCTATAAAATTTAAGATTACCTTATCTTGTTAATTTAATTGTTATTCAAGATATAACAACAGCTTATATGATGGACAATAAAACTACATTTTTAGAATGATTAGATCTAAATTTTATTTAGGAATACAAAGAAGATTATTCTTATTATCACATTTGTTGTTAGACAATGAAGAACATTGTTTGGTATAAAATATTTTAATAACAATTTTAAATTATGTATATATTGTATTTCTTAACAAATTGTTTAATATCATAAGTTGTTGGTATCAACAAAGCATATTAAACAAAAAATAATCAGGATAAAAAGATGAATAATCTTATAATTTGAGTAATTGCACATATTATTCAATTATTTATCCGAAAATAAAAATTATATGCAGTAAGTGTAACTTCAAGGATGAGAAAAATATAGTATCTACCAAAGCGATTGAAAAAAAATTGTAAATAAGAATCTGACCGCAAGATTAACTACGATATTCCTAGACAATAGTTATAGAGATGCTATAGAAAAGTTTCGGATTAGAGTTAAAAGTTTTATAAAGTTTGAGCTTACACAAATTTAAGTCGATGCATAAGCCTAGATTTATTATTTAGCATAAGTACGTGGATATTACTTATATTGTTCATATATAGTTTATATAGTTTAATTAACAAAGATTAAATTAATCAGATGAGGTTACCAATTGAAGTAACTTTAACTAAAATCTTTTATTCGAAACATTGTTATATGACCATAGTTTTTATCTTAAAGATGATATAGAAAAATCTGAATAATTAATCAAGGAAATTTCCATGAAATAGTATGGATATCATTAGTTTGAGTATTATCTTAAAAATTATATGATTATATATAAATGGTGTTAAAGAAGTATAAAAAAGTATAATACATATATCTTTTTTTAGATATATACATGTAGATGGTTTGAGAAGTTGGTGATAACTGTACAATAACAAAATAAGTTTGTACAAAATAAGTTTGAGCATACTTTTGTAATATTTTTTATAATCTAGCAATATTTAAAAGATTAAGTCTAGCTTATTTCACCAATATTAAAGTTTAGATCATTTCGCCAAGTCTTCCAATTTTAGTGAATTTGATTAAAAAAATCATGTCTGAAGATACTTTATCATCCAATAGAATCATTCAAAATTGGTGAACCAAGTTTCCTCTGGTCGTATGACTACCAAAAAAGTTGAAAGAACAAATAAGGTAATGAGTTCGGATGTAGCATATAAACTCTATGATCAAGTGATGTAAGATCGGTGAATAAAAATGCACAAGACTTTTCTTCATTTATATTACAGTAGTAAAAATGTTCAGTTGCACATTTGTTCAGCGTTTTCATATGTAAAAGTTGTCTTCAAGATAGGTAGTTATTTTATTTACAATAAATAGTGTTTACAAATAATTCAGTGCTACCGAAAAGACTTTCTCTGTCGATATTTATCTATAGATCACACACGAATACTATGCTAAGCTGTAAAAATGAAAGATCCTTCGAGACAATCTATTTTCTTGATAAACCGACCATAAAAAAAGCGGAGACTGTTTCATGAGCAGACAAGATTATGGATTTAGTTTTTTGGGATGTGATTTATATATTTATAGTTGACTATTTACTCTAAACTATACAATACTTGACACGATCTTATGTAACAACTACATTTACAAAAATTAATAACATAAATACAATTTTTTTAAATTTCAATATTTTAAAGATCCAAATAATTTTTGGAACGTAGCCTTCTTTATTTTTCGAAGAGTTTCTTTTGTGACTTTGGCCTATTCTTTAATGTCGAGTAATTCAATTGACGTGTTATTGTGATAATTACTTGCTTCTTGTACTGCCCATCTTATATTTTTAATTTGTCTACAATAAATTAATTAATAATTAATACTTTATTAAATTCCGATTTACTTTATGACATATCACGTGCATTCATGAAATTTTATTACTTTAAGTTTTATTTTAAGGGCACTGTATTTTAATTGTTAATAAATTATATCATTGTTACTGATTCAGATATGGTGAGATCTAATAAAAAATCTAAAATAATAAATTTAATGTTTAAACTAGATTTTGACTTTTCTTACTTTATGTTTCTGATTTACAAGTGATTAATCAAAAGCAGCGGACTAACCGGATAACCGGATAAAGTTTTAGTTATTTAATATTTCTTGTTCTATTAAGAACAGAAAATAACCCATAAAGCAATTTAAAAAAAATATAAATTAAACAAATTAAAATCTGCAGAGCATTAGATAACATTAAACTTTAACATTTACAGGATACAGGATAACATTTATTCTAGGTTTCTTTTTAAAAATGTATATTTTAAATTTAATCATCAAATAGTTCAATTTAAATCAAAGGACTGTATTTCTGGGCGTCCAGAATACTAGCTATAAAGGGTATAATAAGGTGTTGTTACTTAAGTAACACTTTATATTTTAACATGTATGAAGTTTAATTTAACTTTATACTTAATACTCACAAGACAAATTCCGGAAGGTTATATTTTTCGCTGGGATACGTATGTAATTAAAGTGTGCTAGATACTATATGTATATTTATAGTAATAAAAGTACATAAAATTTTTGTGCTTATTTAGCATCTGTGACTGGCGTGCAAACAGCAAATAGGTTGTTTAACTTGGCAACATATCACATGGAAGAGCAACAATACCAACTAAATTTTCACTCAGTGGTACGCTTCATAGAAAACATAAATTGATTATCCACTATATTGTGAACCATTCCGAAAATTTATAATAAAATTTAGTCATTTGTCAAAATATTTGTTAACAAATCATAATATGAAACGTAGGTAAGTTAAAAGTTATAATTTGATATTTAATAATGTTTATTGTCATTCAGTAGGAAGTTAAATAGTCTAGGAAATTTTTAAATAATTTTTCAACAATTTTTTTAAATTGATTGAATAAAAATAAATAAAAATAGTAAATATATGAAATAATAATAAATAAAAATTTTTACTTAATTTTTATTAACTTAATATATTTTATATATAAGTTTGAATCTTTTTAAACACCAATGACATAACCCACGAGTTATATTTGAGTTATTTCTTTATTTTTCATATAGCTGAACGATAATACCTCTTATATTAAAATAATGTGGTATAAAATGACACAGAGATATCTTCAACTTAATACAAAATATCGACTGTAATAATCATACATTATAATTTTAAATTGTTTCAATAGCAATAATTTTAAGAGTAGATATTGTAAATAGAATAAATGTATGTATAACAGACAATGTTGGTATATCCATTATACAAGTGTTACCAAAAATGAAACTCCCTTGTCATGGGTGTCGGCTGGGTAATTGTACAGTTTTCACAGACGCTAACAGGAACTCTCATCACGGTCACTAACTGCCTTATAACTTCATAATCATATTCTAGCTCCCCTTCAGTGGTAGATGAAGATACAACAGTAATATATGATGACGTTGCAGTTGAAAACTTTGCCATAGTCGTAACTGATATATTTGAACTGAGTATTTTCAGTAGAGATTCAGGAGCAGATTTCGTAGCAGTTAGAAGAATTGTGGTTGCTAAGTAGGAATCCGATGAACTAAGAGAACTTAACGACGTAAATGTAATTGAGGTTGAAGTCACATATAATAGCATAGAATTTATTGAAGTTGCAATAACTGGTGATGATTTAATATTTAACGATGATTTTCTTTCTTCTATGGAAGTGAATTCAACTGCAGTAAGTGCTGTGGATACAGATTTAGCTGTAGATTTCACAGTAGTTTTAACAGTGCTGGTCTCGAACTGTGATACCGATGTATTAGGATGACTTTCGAAAGCAAATGTGATTAAAAGTGAAGTAGCAGAGGTTAAGAATGAAGTTATTGTAGGTAAGATATCTCGTGATAATGGAATACTTAACGATGATTTTGTTTCTTCTATTGTAGATAATTTAATTGCACTAAGTTCTGTCAACATAGAATCAGTAGTCAACTTCATAGTAGTTACAGTAATGATAGTTTCGAATTGTGAAGTTAGTAAAGAAGTTACTGTAGGTGAGGTATGTGGTGGAGATGTAGCACTTAACCATGATTTTGTTTCTTCTACGGTAAGAACTTCATCTGCGCTAACTGTTTTGAGTACAGATTCAGTTGCGGACTTCATAGTAGATACAGTAATGCTGGTTACCAACTGTGATACCGATAAACTAGAAGGACTTTCCGAAGTGAATGTGATTAAAGGTGAAGTGACAGAAGTTAGAAGAGAAGTTATTGTAGGTGAGGCGTTTAGTGCTGATGTAACAACTGACGATGATTTTGTTTCTTCTACTGTAAATAATTCAATTGCACTAAGTTGTGTCGACACAGATTCATTTGTGAACTTCATAGTAGTTACAATAATGCCGGTTTCGAAATGTGATACTGATATATTAGGAGGGCTTTCAGAAGTGAATGTGATTAAAGGTGAAGTGACAGAAGTTAGAGACGAAGCTATTGTAGATGAAATATTTAGTGGTGATGTTACACTTAACGATGATTTTGTTTCTTCTACTGTAGATAATTCAATTGCACTAAGTTGTGTCGACATAGATTCAGTTGCAGACTTCACAGTAGTTACAGTAATGCTAGTTTCCAACTGTGATATGGATATATTAGGAGGACTTTCCGAAGTGAATATGATTAAAGGTGAAATGACAGAAGTTAGAGAAGAAGTTGTTGTAGCTGAGACATTTAGTGCTGATGTAACACCTGACGGTGATTTTGTTTCTTCTACTGTAGATTCAATTGCACTAAATTGTGTCGACATAGATTCAGTTGCGGACTTCACAGTAGTTACAGTAATGCTGGTTTCCAACTGTGATACCGATATACTAGAAGGACTTTCCGAAGTGAATGTGATTAAAGGTGAAGTGACAGAAGTTAGAAAAGAAGGTATTGTAGGTGAGACATTTAGTGGTGATGTAACACTTAACGATGATTTTGTTTCTTCTACTGTAGATTCAATTGCACTAAGTTGTGTCAACATAGATTCAGTTGCGGACTTCACAGTAGTTACAGTAATGCTAGTTTCCACCTGTGATACTGATATATTAGGAGGACTTTCCGAAGTGAATGTGATTAAAGGTGAAGTGACAGAGGTTAGAGAAGAAGTTGTTGTAGGTGAGACATTTAGTAGTGATGTAACACTTAACGATGATTTTGTTTCTTCTACTGTAGATTCAATTGCACTAAGTTGTGTCGACATAGATTCAGTTGCGGACTTCACAGTAGTTAAAGTAATGCTAGATTCTAACTGTGATACTGATATATTAGGAGGACTTTCCGAAGTGAATGTGATTAAAGGTGAAGTGACAGAAGTTAGAGACGAAGATATTGTAGATGAGATATTTAGTGGTGATGTAACACCTAACGATGATTTTGTTTCTTCTGCGGTAGATTCAATTGCACTAAGTTCTCTCGACATAGACTTAGTTGCGGACTTCATAGAAGTTACAACAATGCTGGTTTCGAATTGTGAAGTTAGAAAAGAAGTTATTGTAGGTGAGATATGTGATGGTGATATAACACTTAATGATGATTCTGTATCTTCTACGGTATGAAAGTCATCTACACTAAGTGTTTGGAGTACAGATTCAGTTGCGGACTTTATAGTAGTTACAGTAATGCTAGTTTCCAACTGTGATACTGATATACTAGAAGGACTTTCCGAAGTGAATGTGATTAAAGGTGAAGTGACAGAAGTTAGAAAAGAAGTTATTGTAGGTGAGACGTTTAGTGCTGATGTAACACTTAACGATGATTTTGTTTCTTCTACTGTAGATTCAATTGCACTAAGTTGTGTCGACATAGATTCAGTTGCGGACTTCACAGTAGTTACAGTAATGCTAGTTTCCAACTGTGATACGGATATATTAGGGGGACTTTCCGAAGTGAATGCGATTAAAGGTGAAGTGACAGAAGTTAGAAAAGAAGTTATTGTAGGTGAGACGTTTAGTGCTGATGTAACACCTGACGATGATTTTGTTTCTTCTGCGGTAGATTCAATTGCACTAAGTTCTCTCGACATAGACTTAGTTGCGGACTTCACAGTAGTTACAGTAATGCTAGGACTTTCCGAAGTGAATGTGATTAAAGGTGAAGTGACAGAAGTTATTGTAGGTGAGACGTTTAGTGCTGATGTAACAACTGACGATGATTTTGTTTCTTCTACTGTAGATTTAATTGCACTAAGTTGTGTCGACATAGATTCAGTTGCGGATTTCACAGTAGTTACAGTAATGCTAGTTTCCACCTGTGATACTGATATATTAGGAGGACTTTCCGAAGTGAATGTGATTAAAGATGAAGTGACAGAAGTTAGAAGAGAAGTTATTGTAGGTGAGACGTTTAGTGCTGATGTAACACCTGACGATGATTTTGTTTCTTCTACTGTAGATTCAATTGCACTAAGTTGTGTCGACAAAGATTCAGTTGCGGATTTCACAGTAGTTACAGTAATGCAAGTTTCCAACTGTGATACTGATATATTAGAAGGACTTTCCGAAGTGAATGTGATTAAAGGTGAAGTGACAGAGGTTAGAGACGAAGATATTATAAATGAGATATTTAGTGGTGATGTAACACCTAACGATGATTTTGTTTCTTCTGCGGTAGATTCAATTGCACTAAGTTCTCTCGACATAGACTTAGTTGCGGACTTCATAGAAGTTACAACAATGCTGGTTTCGAATTGTGAAGTTAGAAAAGAAGTTATTGTAGGTGAGATATGTGATGGTGATATAACACTTAATGATGATTCTGTATCTTCTACGGTATGAAAGTCATCTACACTAAGTGTTTGGAGTACAGATTCAGTTGCGGACTTTATAGTAGTTACAGTAATGCTAGTTTCCAACTGTGATACTGATATACTAGAAGGACTTTCCGAAGTGAATGTGATTAAAGGTGAAGTGACAGAAGTTAGAAAAGAAGTTATTGTAGGTGAGACGTTTAGTGCTGATGTAACACTTAACGATGATTTTGTTTCTTCTACTGTAGATTCAATTGCACTAAGTTGTGTCGACATAGATTCAGTTGCGGACTTCACAGTAGTTACAGTAATGCTAGTTTCCAACTGTGATACGGATATATTAGGGGGACTTTCCGAAGTGAATGCGATTAAAGGTGAAGTGACAGAAGTTAGAAAAGAAGTTATTGTAGGTGAGACGTTTAGTGCTGATGTAACACCTGACGATAATTTCGTTTCTTCTACTGTAGATTCAATTGCACTAAGTTGTGTCGACATAGATTCAGTTGCGGACTTCACAGTAGTTACAGTAATGCTAGGACTTTCCGAAGTGAATGTGATTAAAGGTGAAGTGACAGAAGTTATTGTAGGTGAGACGTTTAGTGCTGATGTAACAACTGACGATGATTTTGTTTCTTCTACTGTAGATTTAATTGCACTAAGTTGTGTCGACATAGATTCAGTTGCGGATTTCACAGTAGTTACAGTAATGCTAGTTTCCACCTGTGATACTGATATATTAGGAGGACTTTCCGAAGTGAATGTGATTAAAGATGAAGTGACAGAAGTTAGAAGAGAAGTTATTGTAGGTGAGACGTTTAGTGCTGATGTAACACCTGACGATGATTTTGTTTCTTCTACTGTAGATTCAATTGCACTAAGTTGTGTCGACATAGATTCAGTTGCGGACTTCACAGTAGTTACAGTAATGCAAGTTTCCAACTGTGATACTGATATATTAGAAGGACTTTCCGAAGTGAATGTGATTAAAGGTGAAGTGACAGAGGTTAGAGAAGAAGATATTATAAATGAGACATTTAGTGGCGATGTAACACCTAACGATGATTTTGTTTCTTCTACGGTAGATTCAATTGCACTAAGTTCTCTCGACATAGATTGAGTTGTGGACTTCACAGTAGTTACAGTAATGCTAGTTTCCACCTGTGATACTGATATATTATGAGGATTTTCCGAAGTGAATGTGATTAAAGGTGAAATGACAGAGGTTAGAGAAGAAGTTATTGTAGGTGAGACATTTAGTGCTGATGAAACACCTGACGAAGATTTTGTGTCTTCTACTGTAGATTCAATTGCACTAAGTTGTGTCGACATAGATTCAGTTGCGGACTTCACAGTAGTTACAGTAATGCTAGTTTCCAACTGTGATATTGATATATTAGGAGGACTTTCCGAAGTGAATGTGATTAAATGTGAAATGACAGAGGTTGGAGAAGAAGTTATTGTAGGTGAGACATTTAGTGGTGATGTAAGACTTAACGATGATTTTGTTTCTTCTACTGTAGATAATTCAATTGCACTAAGTTCTGTCGACATAGACTCATTTACGGACTTCATAGTAGTTATAACAATGCTGGTTTCTAATTGTGAAGTTAGGAAAGAAGTTATTGTAGGTGAGATATGTGGTGGTGATGTAACACTTAACGATGATATTGTTTCTTCTACGGTAAGAACTTCATCTGCGCTAACTGTTTTGAGTACAGATTCAGTTGCGGACTTCATAGTAGTTACAGTCATGTTAGCTTCCAACTGTGATACCGATATACTAGTAGGACTTTCAGAAGTGAATGTGATTAAAGGTGAAGTGACAGAAGTTAGAAAATAAATTAGTGTATGTGAGATATTTAGTGCTGATGTAGCAATTAACGATGATTTTGTTTCTTCTATTGTAGATAATTCGATTGCACTAAGTTCTGTCGACATAGATTCAGTTGCGGACTTCATAGTAGTTACACTAATGCTGGTTTCTAATTGTGAAGTTAGGAAAGAAGTTATTGTAGGTGAGATATGTGGTGGTGATGTAACACTTAACGATGATTTTGTTTCTTCTACGGTAAGAAATTGATCTGCGCTAACTGTTTTGAGTACAGATTCAGTAACGAACTTCATAGTAGTTACAGTAATGCTAGTTTCCAACTGTGATACCGATATACTAGGAGGACTTTCCGAAGTGAATGTGATTAAAGATAAAGTCACGGGGGTTAGAAAAGAAGTTATTGTAGGTGAGATATTTAGTGATGATGTAGATTCAATTGCACTAAGTTCTGTCGACATAGATTCAGTTGCGGACTTTATAGTAGTTACAATAATGTTGATTTTAAACTGTGATACTGATATATTAGGATTGCTTTCGGAAGTAAATGTAATGAAAGATGAAGTGACGGCAGTCAGGAAGGAAATTATTGTGGGTAATATATCCGGTGATGGTGTTGTACCAAGTGAAGTTCTTTCTTCTTCAACAGTAGTTGACACAAACGAACTAAATATTTTTAGTAAAGTCTCAGTTGCAGGTTTCGTAGTATTTACATGAAACGTAGGTAATGGTGTAGTGCAGGGTGATGTTTTTGTTTCGGAGATCGGAGATAATAGAATACTTTTAGTTAGAGTTGTCAAATTTAGCATCCTTGTTAGGCGTTTTGTTTCCATAACAATTTCAAAGTCCAGCGCACCCGTTTCTTTCTCTTCCTCTACCGATGTAATAGTTGATGGTGATATTACTGAAGTCAAGAACGAAGTCACTGCAATTGTAATATCCGGTGGTGATGTGGTGCTTGAAGGTGTTGTTGTTTCTTTTTCTTTGATAGATAAGGTTATGCTATGTGTACTTGACCAAAGAAAAGGTCTTCTTGTAAACTGTACAGCCTTTGTGAAGCTTTTTGTTTCTTTAACTTCAAATTCCAGCACTCCCTTTTCTTCTGTTTCTGTATTAGTTGATGTAAGTGTTTCAGTTGTTTTCACGGAAAACGGTGAGGTTGTTTTAGTCGAACTTCTTGCAATTTTTTTAGACGATCTTCTGAATGTAGATTTTTTTGAAGATTTATGTACAGGTGTTTGAATTTTGGTTGTTGATGTTCCGTTTTGCGTAGGCTTATCCGGTTTTTCTTTACGCCATT
>NC_051847.1:21553436-21560046 GCF_002237135.1 Teleopsis dalmanni | reverse complement strand
GGAGTACTCAACGGAATTTATTTCAGAACCTTTCATTTCACAAGCGTTAAGTAAAGGTGAAGAAAGTAAGCGTCCTCTAAATATAACATCGTCATCAATGAGATCGGCATTGACAACGTGTACATTTGTTTCTCTATTATATTCACCAACGGTTTCATTCACATCAGAAACCACTTTCAGTTCTCAAGTTTCACTAACAACTGGTACAACAGAATCCGTATTGGAGTCTTCGACTGAATTTACCTCTAGATCAATAAGTTTAATGACGTCAACTCAAGTTGAAGAAACTGAGACTTCTGTTAATGAAACATTGTCAGCGATATTTTCGACGAAGACTATATCACCTATTGATACTTCATTATATTCGCCAATATTTTCATATACATATGGAACATCGTTTGGGTCCTTAGTTGCAAATATAACGGGGTTACCAGAAACATCAATGGAGTACTCAACGGAATTTATTTCAGAACCTTTTATTTCAACCGCGTTAACTGAAGGTGAAGAAACTGAACTTCCTCTAAATATCACATCGTCATCAATGATTTTGGCAGTGAGACCATCTACATTTGTTTCTCAATTATATTCACCAATGTCTTCACTTACATCGGAAACCACTTTCGGTTCTCTGGTTTCATTATCAACTGTTACAACAGAACCCATATCAAAGTCTTCGACTGAATCTATTTCTAAATCAATAAGTTTAATGACGTCAACTCAAGTTGAAGAAACTGAGACTTCTGTTAATAAAACATTGTCAGCGATATTTTCGACAAAGACTATATTATCTACGGATACATTGATATATTCGCCAATAATTTCGTATATATTAAAAACCTCTTTTGGATCTTCAGTTTCAAATATAACGGGGTTACCAGAAACATCAATTAAGTCGTCAACGGAATTTTCTGAAGCCCTTATTACAAGAGCGTTAACTGAAGTTGAAGAAACTAAACGACCTCTAAATATTACAACGTCATCAATGATTTCGGCAGTGACAACATCTACATTTGTTTCTCAATTTTATTCACCAATGTCTTCATTTACATCGCAAACCACTTTCGGTTCTCAGGAGTTGCTAACAACTCTTACAACAGAATCCATATTGGAGTTGTCGACTGAATTTATTTCTAAATCAACAAGTTTAATGACGACAACTCAAGTTGAAGAAACTGAGACTTCTGTTAATAAAACATTGTCATTAATAATTTCGACGAAGACAATATCACCATCTGATTCTTCGTTAATTTCGCCAATATTTTCGTATACATTAGAAACCTCTTTTGGGTCTTCAGGTGCAAATATAACGAGGTTACCAGAAACATCAATTAAGTCGTCAACGGTATTTTCTGAAGTCCTTATTACAACAGCGTTAACTGAAGTTGAAGAAACTAAACGACCTCTAAATATTACAACGTCATCAATGATTTCGGCAGTGACAACATCTACATTTGTTTCTCAATTTTATTCACCAATGTCTTCATTTACATCGCAAACCACTTTCGGTTCTCAGGAGTTGCTAACAACTCTTACAACAGAATCCATATTGGAGTTGTTGACTGAATTTATTTCTAAATCAACAAGTTTAATGACGTCAATTCAAGTTGAAGAAACTGAGACTTCTGTTAATAAAACATTGTCATTAATAATTTCGACGAAGACAAAATCACCATCTGATAGTTCGTTAATTTCGTCAATATTTTCGTATACATTAGAAACCTCTTTTGGGTCTTCGGGTGCAAATATAACAGCGTTACCAGAAACATCAATTAAGTCTTCAACGGAATTTTCTGAAGTCTTTATTACAACAGCGTTAACTGAAGTTGAAGAAACTAAACGTACTCTAAATATTACAATGTCATCAATGATTTCGGCAATGACAACATCTACATTTGTTTCTCAATTATATTCACCAATGTCTTCACTTACATCGAAAACCACTTTCGGTTCTCAAGTTTCACTAAAAACTAGTACAACAGAACCCATATCAAAGTCTTCGACTGAATCTACCTCTAAATCAATAAGTTTAATGACGTCAACTCAAGTTGAAGAAACTGAAACTTCTGTTAATAAAACATTGCCAGCGATAATTTCGACAAAGACAATATCACCAACTGATTCTTCGTTAATTTCGCCAATATTTTCGTATACATTAGTAACCTCTTTTGGGTCTTCAGGTGCAAATATAACGGGGTTACCAGAAACATCAATTAAGTCTTCAACGGAATTTTCTGAAGTCCTTATTACAACAGCGTTAACTGAAGTTGAAGAAACTAAACGACCTCTAAATATTACAACGTCATCAATGATTTCGGCAGTGACAACATCTACATTTGTTTCTCAATTTTATTCACCAATGTCTTCATTTACATCGCAAACCACTTTCGGTTCTCAGGAGTTGCTAACAACTCTTACAACAGAATCCATATTGGAGTTGTCGACTGAATTTATTTCTAAATCAACAACTTTAATGACGACAACTCAAGTTGAAGAAACTGAGACTTCTGTTAATAAAACATTGTCAGCGATAATTTCGACGAAGACTATATCACCATCTGATACTTCCTCAATTTCGTCAATATTTTCGTATACATTAGAAACCTCTTTTGGGTCTTCAGTTGCAAATATAACGGGTTTACCAGAAACATCAATTAAGTCTTCAACGGAATTTTCTGAAGTCCTTATTACAACAGCGTTAACTGAAGTTGAAGAAACTAAACGACCTCTAAATATTACAACGTCATCAATGATTTCGGCAATGACAACATCTATATTTGTTTCTCAATTTTATTCACCAATGTCTTCATTTACATCAGCAACCACTTTCGGTTCTCAGGAGTTGCTAACAACTCTTACAACAGAATCCATATTGGAGTTGTCGACTGAATTTATTTCTAAATCAGCAAGTTTAACGACGACAACTCAAGTTGAAGAAACTGAGACTTCTGTTAATAAAACATTGTCAGCGATATTTTCGACGAAGACTATATTACCTACGGATACATTGTTATATTCGTCAATATTTTCGTATACATTAGAAACCTCTTTTGGGTCTTCAGTTGCAAATGTAACAGCGTTATTAGAAACATCAATTAAGTCGGCAACGGAATTTTCTGAAGTCCTTATTACAACAGCATTAACTGAAGTTGAAGCAACTAAACGACCTCTAAATATTACATCGTCATCAATGAGATCGGCAGTGACTACATCTACATTTGTTTCTCAATTATATTTACCAATGTCTTTACTTACATCGGAAATTACTTTTGGTTCTCATGTTTCACTGACAACTGGTACAACAGAATTCGTATTGGAGTCTTCGACTGAATTTACCTCTATATCAATAAGTTTAATGACGTCAACTCAAGGTGAAGAAACTGGGACTTCTGTTAATAAAACATTGTCATCAATAATTTCGACAAAGACAATATCACCATCTGATACTTCGTTATTTTCGTCAATATTTGCGTATACATCAGAAACCTCTTTTGGGTCTTCAGGTGCAAATATAACGGGGTTGCCAGAAACATCAATTAAGTCGTCAACGGAATTTTCTGAAGCCCTTATTACAACAGCGTTAACTGAAGTTGAAGAAACTAAACGACCTCTAAATATTACAACTTCATCAATGATTTCGGCAATGACAACATCTACATTTGTTTCTCAATTTTATTCACCAATGTCTTCATTTACATCGCAAACCACTTTCGGTTCTCAGGAGTTGCTAACAACTCTTACAACAGAATCCATATTGGAGTTGTCGACTGAATTTATTTCTAAATCAACAAGTTTAATAACGACAACTCAAGTTGAAGAAACTGAGACTTCTGTTAATAAAACATTGTCATTAATAATTTCGACGAAGACAATATCACCATCTGATTCTTCGTTAATTTCGCCAATATTTTCGTATACATTAGAAACCTCTTTTGGGTCTTCAGGTGCAAATATAACGGGGTTACCAGAAACATCAATTAAGTCGTCAACGGAATTTTCTGAAGCCCTTATTACAACAGCGTTAACTGAAGTTGAAGAAACTAAACGTACTCTAAATATTACAATGTCATCAGTGAGATCGGCAGTGACTACATCTACATTTGTTTCTCAATTATATTCACCAATGTCTTCACGTACATCGCAAACCACTTTCGGTTCTCAGGAGTTGCTAACAACTCTTACAACAGAATCCATATTGGAGTTGTCGACTGAATTTATTTCTAAATCAACAAGTTTAATGACGACAACTCAAGTTGAAGAAACTGAGACTTCTGTTAATAAAACATTGTCAGCGATAATTTCGACGCAGACAATATCACCATCTGATACTTCGTTAATTTCGCCAATATTTTCGTATACATTAGTAACCTCTTTTGGGTCTTCAGGTGCATATATAACGGGGTTACCAGAAACATCAATTAAGTCTTCAACGGAATTTTCTGAAGTCCTTATTACAACAGCGTTAACTGAAGTTGAAGAAACTAAACGACCTCTGAATATTACATCGTCATCAATGAGATCGGCAGTGACATCTACATTTGTTTCTCAATTATATTCACCAATGTCTTTATTTACATCGCAAACCACTTTCGGTTCTCAGGAGTTGCTAACAACTCTTACAACAGAATCCATATTGGAGTTGTCGACTGAATTTATTTCTAAATCAACAAGTTTAATAACGACAACTCAAGTTGAAGAAACTGAGACTTCTGTTAATAAAACATTGTCATTAATAATTTCGACGAAGACAATATCACCATCTGATTCTTCGTTAATTTCGCCAATATTTTCGTATACATTAGAAACCTCTTTTGGGTCTTCAGGTGCAAATATAACGAGGTTACCAGAAACATCAATTAAGTCGTCAACGGTATTTTCTGAAGTCCTTATTACAACAGCGTTAACTGAAGTTGAAGAAACTAAACGACCTCTAAATATTACAACGTCATCAATGATTTCGGCAGTGACAACATCTACATTTGTTTCTCAATTTTATTCACCAATGTCTTCATTTACATCGCAAACCACTTTCGGTTCTCAGGAGTTGCTAACAACTCTTACAACAGAATCCATATTGGAGTTGTCGACTGAATTTATTTCTAAATCAACAAGTTTAACGACGACAACGCAAGTTGAAGAAACTGAGACTTCTGTTAATAAAACATTGTCATTAATAATTTCGACAAAGACAATATCACCATCTGATTCTTCGTTAATTTCGCCAATATTTTTGTATACATTAGAAACCTCTTTTGGGTCTTCAGGTGCAAATATAACGGGGTTACCAGAAACATCAATTAAGTCGTCAACGGAATTTTCTGAAGTCCTCATTACAACAGCGTTAACTGAAGTTGAAGAAACTAAACGATCTCTAAATATTACAACGTCATCAATGATTTCGACAGTGACAACATCTGCATTTGTTTCTCAATTATATTCACCAATGTCTTCATTTACATCGCAAACCACTTTCGGTTCTCAGGAGTTGCTAACAACTCTTACAACAGAATCCATATTGGAGTTGTTGACTGAATTTATTTCTAAATCAACAAGTTTAATGACGTCAACTCAAGTTGAAGAAACTGAGACTTCTGTTAATAAAACATTGTCAGCGATAATTTCGACGAAGACAATATCACCTTCTGATACATCGTTATATTCGCCAATAATTTTGTATACATCAGAAACCTCTTTTGGGTCTTCAGGTGCAAATATAACGAGGTTACCAGAAACATCAATCAAATCGTCAACGGAATTTTCTGAAGCCCTTATTACAACAGCGTTAACTGAAGTTGAAGAAACTAAACGACCTCTAAATATTACAACGTCATCAATGATTGCGGCAGTAACATCTACATTTGATTCTCAATTTTATTCACCAATGTCTTCATTTACATCGCAAACCACTTTCGGTTCTCAGGAGTTGCTAACAACTCTTACAACAGAATCCATATTGGAGTTGTCGACTGAATTTATTTCTAAATCAACAAGTTTAATGACGACAACTCAAGTTGAAGAAACTGAGACTTCTGTTAATAAAACATTGTCAGCGATAATTTCGACGAAGACAATATCACCATCTGATACTTCCTTAATTTCGTCAATATTTTCGTATACATTAGAAACCTCTTTTGGGTCTTCAGGTGCAAATATAACGGGGTTACCAGAAACATCAATTAAGTCGTCAACGGAATTTTCTGAAGTCCTTATTACAACAGCGTTAACTGAAGTTGAAGAAACTAAACGACCTCTAAATATTACAACGTCATCAATGAGATCGGCATTGACAACGTCTACATTTGTTTCTCTATTATATTCACCAATGTCTTCATTTACATCAGAAACCACTTTCGGTTCTCAGGTTTCATTGACAACGGTCTCAACAAAATCCTTGTTGGAGTTGTCGACTGAATTTATTTCTAAATCAACAAGTTTAATAACGACAACTCAAGTTGAAGAAACTGAGACTTCTGTTAATAAAACATTGTCATCATTAATTTCAACGCAGACAATATCACCATCTGATACTTCCTTAATTTCGTCAATAATTTCGTATACATCAGAAACCTCTTTTGGGTTTTCAGTTACAAATATAACGGGGTTACCGGAAACA
>NC_051847.1:21545969-21553336 GCF_002237135.1 Teleopsis dalmanni | reverse complement strand
TTTAACTTTAGAGATTTTGGTTATAAAATTGAGAGCAATATAACCCAAATAGGACTAAGTATGTAGTACCTATTTCCATACCTCTTCAAAGTATTAACCATACGTAGCTAATAGTGCTCCAAATAGTACTTTAAGTTTTATGTGTAATGTTCAAAAGATCAAGCATTTTCCTTTCGATAATATTGGGATATACAGTATTGGTCATTTTAGGTGGAACTATCTGGTAACACTATAATATTGGCAGGGAAATTAAGAATCACTAATAATTCCACGTGCTTCAAATGTCACACTTTAGAAATTTTTTCTATGAAGCAATACACACCAGACAAACCTACTAAAGCCTAAGAGGATTTATGGTAAATAATCATTATGAGTTAAAAGAGGTACTTCATGTTAAACACCAATCAGCTGCATTATTGCTGCATTTATGCCGATTGTTTGTGAAAATGGTAAGCAGCACTTCTGGGACTGCTTCCGGCAATCAATCTTTTGTACTCCTATTCTCCAGTCGCTTGTTATTAAAAAATAGTGATTTTAACGGGTATCCACGATTATCCAATTTGATGTCGCCAAACTTTTTCCTTTTAGGCTATTAGACGAACTTAAGGTCAATCCACCAGAATATATCCGTCAAAGCAGTCGAAACTTTGACAAATATGTTTAAAAATTGCCACATTGCGCCATTCGAGTTAAGGGTGGCCACTTGGGCGATATTATCTTCAGTGAATCTCCTTAAATCACGTTAAATAATTTTTAACTTAAACAGCAAAAAACGTGTTTTTTATGTTTACAATATTTGTTAAATAAGTGAGTCTACCTAGTATGACCAGCTCTGTATACTTTATATGTATATATATATATAGCTCGGATATGGTGTCCGATCATTTATCGATCATAATGTATTTGTATAAAAGCAGCTAACCATATATAACAGTATATTATACAGAGGCCCCAATGAAGTGAAGAATTAACCAAATTAGACTACTTGGTCCTTTTTCGTTGTTCGATTCTCTGATGTCGTTATTGAGTTAAAGCTGGAGTTGCTTCCGTTCACATAACTACATCGGTTGTTAATGCAAGCAGCTCATTTAGCTTGGGATTGCCTGCCAAGTTATCACAAACCCAATGGTGTACGAAGACAGTCTTCTTCCCACTTGCCAGTGCTGGACATTGGCATAATATATGCATCGCTGTCTCCTGTTCTTCTAGACATTGTCTGCAAGTGTATATAACAGTCAGTAAAATATAAAGACCGGACTGTAAAATGTTAACAGATGAATGTCATGTAACTGACTTTAACATTATCTGTTGTATATTTAATGTTATTAATTTAAATAGTGACATTGCCTAGTTCCCATATTAAATTTGAAACGCCATCGCTGTATGTGGGTTAGTCAGTTAATTCCAATATTGTTTATTGTATTTAATGTAAAAATTAATTGTGCTCACTTAATATTGAAGCAATACACAAGCCCATAAATAAATTATATTAAATTTTATGAATTGAATTGTTATTGTTTTGACTAATTGGGCGTATAAAATTTCGTTACCTTGATTACGCGTATTTAAGCATATATCAACAACAAAATTTACATATGTAAAGTTTCAAATGGTTTTGAATAGTAATTTTTCGAAGGGAACCTCATAGACGAACAAATAATCTACAAAAACTGTGAAGTTAATAAAAAATGTGTACACATCCGTTTTGCTATTGATATTTAGAAATTAATTATTGCTAGAACTATTAACGCCCTTCAGCTTAAATAAGTTCGCCCAAATGTGATATGTAAACATGACCGGAATCAAATTCATTATGGCACGCTTATGCTTAGGTAACATTTTTAACTATGGAAATACAGTAATTAAATTATATAAAATACTCATTTCCTGCTGAATGAAATTTGATGCGAAACAAATTATTTAATTTTCTCTGGTTTTTCAATTGTTTTGTAGACGATTATCTGTTTTGCTACCAAAGGGCCCGGTCAACACTTTTACAAATGTGGTCAACTCGATAATCGACTTAATGACTTTTGTGGCATTTGTGGAATTACGGTGGTTTAGGTGATTTCATTTATCAGTTATTTCAATTCAGTTTAAGTGAATAATCGGCGATTGAAATTGAATTAAGTGATTGATTTAAATAAGCTGAATGAGTATTTCTATAACACTTGTTAAAGTTGTCAATTGACAAACCAATGTTATTGACCTAAGCAAGCTACCAAACTGATTTTTTAACGTTGCAGATTTCAAAAACTTTATCATTTATAGAAAAGAGATTTTAATGCCTAGTCTTATACCTGCATTTTGTAATATACATAGACTGATTTGTCAATTCTACGGTCAACATAATCGATTAACAAAATAAGCAAGGGGTAGTAAACACCGTTTTTAAAAGGAAGTTTAATTATCCAAGTGGGTAGATATATGTTTTTTTTTTGTATTTTTACTATGAACTTGTGAAATTCACCATCGGCTATTAGTACTATCGTCATGATACCGGAGTGCCAGTTTCTTAACGACCAAAACACCATACCTCTTCATCAGGAAGACCTTCCTTTGAGCATTTTCGTGTTACTTCAGGAAGGAGTAATTATAAGATTATGAAAGATTATAAAACTGCAAACTGACCTTCCATTCTAAGTAAAAACTAAAATAGGTCACAAAGTAGGAAGTCTACGAGTAAGTAATAATACATTATATTCTTGCCTATAGAAACGCTATAATTTTTATTTTATTATTACTTTAAATTGTAAATTACTATTTAAATATTGATAAAATAAATATTGATAAAATAAAATGTATAATATTAAATATAATATTTTATTTATATAATCATAATATATAATTATATATATTATAATTTTTATTATATTATTACTTTAAATTGTAAAAGATTGTAAAAATTGTAAATAACTATTTAAATAAAATATTAATGTATTTATAATATTATAGACAAAAAATGTTTAAATATATTATAAATATAAAACATCTTAGGAAATATGATTGATCAATTGCATTGGCTTTTTAAAAGCCTGGCTTTACACAAATAAAACCAACGCAGTAGTTGAGGTCAGTACCTAGAAGAAACCCAAATCTTTAACCATCAGACACTTAAGAATGTTACCAGACATTTTTGTGCAAAAATCTTAATCTTGGCTAACAAACCTTTCAAAATTAAAACCGTACTAACTGCATTGTCCAGAATACACAATGTATTTTAGTTTATAGTAATTGCTTCGAAATAATACATAATAATAAATCTACCTATAATGTTAATACAAGTAATAACACTCATATATATTATTTATTTATTAAACATCGATTAAATGAAAGCTATATATAGGTGAATCATTAATTTTAAATATGTGAACCTTAATGATTATTATATGCCATGAGATCGATTGTTATAATTTCTAAATGAAAATATATTTTCTCATAAAGTCAAAAAGTTTCCAAATCAAATTATTTTCTTTAAATTTATTTAATTTTATATTTGAAAATATTTTTATTGTTTTTCATTATTTTATTTAAAATCTCATCTCATCAGAACGTGACTTTTTGAAATATTTCCTCTATCAAAACTGATCTATGTTTATGATATTGAAAAGTTTTCAATCTTATACAGTCATTCATTAATGTGAAAATTATGTAAATATATGTAATATCTAGTAGCTATTGTTAAGTTTTATTAAATTTTCTTTATATTATGTTGAAAAAGATTCAATTTACATAAAGTAAATTGAACAAGCAATATTTTTCATATAAGGCACCTAATGCATTCCATAATGGAAATATGACAATTATCACGTACAAATTATTTACTTGGAACTAAACTAATAATCCCTATAAATATATTTTAAAACTGATGTCACTGATGAAGAATTCCTTGATTTCGCTGTAATGAACGATAATATACAATCCATCCCAAATTCGATTAAACTTTTTAAATGAAAATATAAAGCATTTATTATTTTTATTATCTGTAGTTTTTTATGTAAAAAACTCTTCTCGAGGCAATATAATGCTGGAAATATTCAAAAAATTTTTCGGAATATTTTTATTACTTTTCACCGGAATTGGCTTTAATATGCCCGTAAAGCCATTTGAATAATCAAGATAATATCTAAATGCTCAGCAATTTTAGTTGATTTGGTAAACTTAAAGTTGCAAATAATATCAGGTACCTTTTTAGTTATGAATTCATTCACAATGCACCGTAGCATAGCATTGACGTCCATCAAAAACTAGCCTTCTCTATCTCAATATTCTAGTAAACCTCATCAAATACTGGCACATGATCGTTGTCAAACCCTTAAATAATATTCTGCGTACACTATCTGATCTTGTCAATGAAGAAATTAACTGTGAACAATTTATTTTGAATTAAGGAAAATGGTCAACATCAAGTTGATTTTACTCTTTTGAAAACATAATTATATATCTTTTTGATGAAATAGTGAACTCTTGTCATATTCTGATATTTATTAATATTAGAAACACAATATTTCATCAGCAATTACAATTCATCACATCCTTAATGGATTCCTTTGAGATCTCTTTAACATAACTCTGTAATGCTGAACTCTTCAGCCTTTTTAGTAGTTCAATCGACTCTATGGCATAGTGACATAACATACAATTTTAATATCACAACGAAATATAAAGCAAATTCGCTTAAACACTAAATAACACTAAGTAGGTGAAGTAAACGTACAGAATCAAACAACCACCTTTTAATCATAGACGCTGCTTAGCTTTGAATTTTTATGAAACCAGTTTTATCAAATTTATGTACTGATTATTAGTCGGATTATAATATAATATAATTATAATAATATAATTATAATATAATTATTTTTAAAATATGTTAGCTTAATATGAAGTTTTGATTATATGCCAAAATTATTACTTCAACATAAATGGCAACTACATATAAGTGAATCATTCTTAATCAGTTTAAATATATAACCTTCATTTAATAAATAATTTTTAATTAAGTACACTTAAGCAAATATAAGTAATTATTTTATGATTATCATTAACAGCATTAAGTTTAAAACGTTAAACATAGTTTAGCTTAATCGTGACCTAAGCATGATCATATAATGTAATTTATGAAGTTACTAAATATGCACTATTTGGTTTTATTACTTTATTTTCTTATTTTAATTATATTTTATGAATCACTAATAAAATTTCATATATTATATATTAAAATTTTGTTTTTATTTGAATGTATTATGCCATTTGATCACTCTTTTTTTGTTTGATTACCTTGTTTGCATAAATAATTTGCAGTGTAAGGAATTATTTAATAATAGTTTTTTACATACAATATATTCTCTTCCTTTAGAGAATTACATTTTTTATTATTATTTACCTTTTCGAAAAGGTTTTAGCACGTAACAACAGGTGTCAGAAATAAATCATTACAATTATTATTGATCACTGATGTCACGCGTATACGCATAGAATATAAATGTTGTGATTGCTTATTTAGAGTCATGTAAGGAAAAACTTAAAAAACAAAATTTTAAAAAGACACAAAACATAATTTAAAAAATTGAAGATTATAACCTAATATACACAACAATAAACACAATACAATATATTTCAATGGGATTTAGATTAAATTGACGATCCAAGGAATCAACATAGTACTATTTGTTCAGATGATTTTAAAATTCGTACGGCTTAAAGATGATTATAAACGCCTGCGGTTTAACCACCTATTACCTTAAATACATCTTAAGGATTGTTTAAGGAGAACTTTACCTTGTTTAACCACAGCTACCACGATTCTTCCATAAGAAGCCAATTATGTATCCAACACAACCGAGGTGGTGGATACCTGTACCCCCAAGTAGTGTTATAATACCTCCGTCTATTGCCAGTTAAGCTCATTTGCCACCCATTATAATCTAAACAGTACAGGATGCTAACTAATGGATGTTGCAAGTTTTGGGACAGATATACTTTTTCTTGTGAGTATTCTAATTCCTTTCCTGAAGGAAGTAGATAGATTAGGAATATAATAGCAACGATTTTTTTCTAAAAGTCGCTGAAGTGATTAGCAATCCCTAAATATTTAGATATTTTCAGTTCTTCACAGAAAACTGTACTACTTATCTCATTTTCTATTTCAGAGTATATAATTAAGCCGTCTTCTAAAAAAAAATCTACCGATAGCCATGTATGTCTAAACAGAAAATCGGCAGTGATTTACCCGCCAAAATTAAGAATGGAGAGAAATATATCGATCAATTATCGAGTGGATCGAACATCTAAAAACATTTAGAATAGTGCTGCGAAGTAGATGTTATAAAAGCAGACAGTGTTTTCCCTGTCGCAATTAAGAATAGAGAGAGAAATGTAGAATGGTGCCGTCAAGTAAGTTAAATCAGACGATACTGCCATTTGAATCAATGAACTTTGCTATATATTAAATGAAGTTAGATTTGGCCAGTTTTTGAAATTTATATTTAAAAGTTACGATATTCAAAAAAAAAAATCCAAAACTTAAAATATTAAACCAAAAATATAATTTCTATTAAATATTGTATTGGAATTCAAATACAAATTAAAATTCTAAACTATTAAATCTAAACATATAAGTAACATCTGGCAAATTAGGATGGATTGTCAGACACTTGATTCCAAATAGAAAAAGAGACGATCTTAAGTTAGGTAGCGCCGTACTGTGAGACAGAAGAAAAAAGAAGAAGAGGAAAAACTTTTAGCATAAAAACTGTTAAGTTGATTGTTTTCTAAAGCGTTATGCATAGTGAAGGAGAATTTAAGGAACTAAAGGATCTTTAAACTCAAGGAACTAAAAGTTCTTAGAAAAATACTTATAATATATAATACACAAATTTAAAAAAATATTTAAAAATATGTTTGTATCAAAATAACTAAAAACAATATTATTTTTATTTTTATATTTAATTTTTAATTTGTATTTATAATTAAGTTTGTATTTTCAATTTCAAACTTCGATTTTTAATTTTAATATTTTTGTTTTATTAAAAAATTTGAACTTTAACCTAAGACATGCTGCACCTAGAAAATTCTTTAAAAAATTGTATATTTATTAATTTCTGCATAATAAAATTGCTAAAATTTGTAAAAAATTTATAATGTGTTTTGTGAAAATTAAAAATATCAACACTCAAACTAATATATATATAAACATGTATATATGTGTACTCATATCTTCAACTTTGTTGTATGTAAATAAAAAATATTTAAATTAATAAATCATACTAAGCAATCCATGAGCCTCTAAATGAATCTTATCATTTAAACATAAAAAATTGTTGCTAATTCATAATTAACATTTTAGCTTCAAAAGATCAAAATTTAGA
>NC_051847.1:21515918-21545869 GCF_002237135.1 Teleopsis dalmanni | reverse complement strand
AAATTCGACACCCCCACAATCAAAGCGAAATTTTGAAATAACTTAAAATTCATGTCGGGAAATAAATTCAAATATTTTATAATTGTTGTTACGCATTGTTGCCCAATGCAAAAATATTCGTAATATTTATAAATAAAAATTTAAAATAGATATATGTACTTACTATATATTCATACCTAGATATATGCCCTAAAATATAAGACGTTATCAAAAAGTAAAGAAAAATTTTTAAATCTTTACATTATATCTTGCTCGTTAAGTCGTGTCTTTTTTTATGTACTGGTTGCACTGCCAGTAGTATACATATTAGGTATGTTCCACGAGCTGCACAAAGCAGAACTCAAGTAAAGTACAAACTTAGAACGTAACACAAATAAAGTGCCAAATTTCGCTCTTTACACAGATTATCATGAAACAACTTTGTGTAAAATCTGGTGAGAACACCAATGTCGCGGAAATAAACAATACAAAAATTTAAATTCAAACAAAAACAGCTGATTCAAACATCAACACAAATTTTACTTGAAATAAAATGTACAATTAAAGTCTATGTAGAATTTTCAAATTTCGACAGGGATGTTACGCTCTCTCAGATGCTCAAAATTCACTCGAATATTTGCTGGTGGAACGCACTTGTGTATACACAGTGTTACTCAAACTTACTACGAGTAGCTCGTGGAACAGATCTATTAACTATCCGCTATAAATGATGCTTATGGCATTTTCGAATGGTAAATCTGGATTTAATCTAGATTTACTACCGATCTGTCACATTTTATTGCCCATCAAACATTTTTAAAATAATCTAAAGTTTTTGTAGAAGTGTTACTAGACATTTATATCTTTCATAAAGGCATTTATCGAATCAAATCATACTTTATTTGTCAAGTCCTATTAAACAGCTGTTTATTTCAGCTTAATCTTGCTACTCTGGTAAAATATCTAGAGTGTTATAAATTAATCTCGATTGTTATACAATTTGCTCGAGATTTACCAATCGAAAATAAAAATTGTAATAAAAGCGAATCTCGATTAACAAAGCTACTCAAGATTTACCAATTGAAAACGGTATTAATTTAGAGAATTTTTGTAATTTTTATTTAAATTTAAGTAAACTACTAATGTTTAAACTAATGTTTAAGAATAAATGGTGACGACGTTATGCCATAACCTCGAATTAGTTAATGAATAGTAAAACGCTTTCAAAAAGGTCAAAGAAGAGATAATCATAAAATCATAAAAGAAGAGATAAAATTTTTTACGACGACGATATGCCATAATCCCGAGTTAAGGAATACTACAACGCTTTCCAGAAACCGAGAACATATTGAAGATGGCATAAAATCTGTCATAACCCCGAGTTAATAAATGGTAAAATCCTTCCGGAAAGGTCGAGAAAATATTAATGATAAATTAAAGCCTTTTTACTTAACCTTAACTTTATAATACTTTATATATATCATATTCTTGAACTTATGGATGGTAAGATTTTCCCAGGAAGGTCAAGAAAACATTGAACATTCATCTATAATAAAACATAGGAAAAAATTGTTCAGATTGTGCTTGCATATTGAAAAATGACCATTAGATAGTTTACTGAAGAAACGAGTGGCAGTACCATTTGTAATTAAACTTTTTGCCTATCCAATAGTTCTTGATGAAACCTTACAACACTGTAATGCGGCAATCACGCTATGCTTCTGATATGATAGAGTAGGTTGGAGTGGCGGCCTTGTATTGAAGAAAGCTCACTCAGGCTCAAATTATGACCCATTGTAGCTCATATGATATGACAGTCTATGTTTATTTTTCTATTTTATATTCTATTTGTATAGTCTAAAACCTGTTTACCACTAAATATAATAAAATCGGTTATCAATTAACTACTGCCTTGAACACAATAACGCTCTAGAACTACTGTGTATAATAGTGATTTGATTACAGAATAGTTGAGGGTTGAGAAATCCAAATGATTATTATCGAGCGTATCCGTCTGAATAAGAGGGAGAAGCAGAAGCGAAAATGAGACAGGCGAAAGAGACACTACGCCCAGGCAGCTGGAATGGGTCTCAATATGGGTATTATTTAACTGACTACATATATTGGAATTCTGACTGCCCTAAACGCTTGCAGAATAGTTGCGGGTTGAGAAATCCAAATGATTATTACAGAATTCACTTAAACTAACACTTAAATCATCAATCTTTAAAAGTGTTACTCTATTAACTGCTCTGGATCCGCTTAACATATTAATTGACATAATTTATTTGTGATCTAATCATTTAATGAATATATTTAAGGTGCTTTTCGAATGTGTCATATTCACATTTTAGTTGGATATTTATTATGAAATATTATAAAATGAAACTATTCTGTTTAACTGTGGCTTACCCTTCTGACTTTGTGGATATCTGAGAAGCTAAGTTACGTTTCATTATAGGTAAAACTCATTAAACATGCTGTTTGAATTACTCTATAAATAGATTTATATGAATATATGGTATGTACAGTCGTCTGTGTAAAATTAAACCATTTATCTTGGTGTACACACTCTACTTGATTGAATTGACTACTTTATCTGTATTAAATTACGTATTTAAATTGATTTTTCATTATTACAAGTCCAAAACAACATCATTTACTTTACGTCAGACGTTAATTTGATTGATTGTATTCAATCATTCAATTTAATTGCTTTCTTTTCTATAATCTTTTTCTTTTTGGTTTATGTATCTATTATGACTAACATTTTTTCCTTGGTGTATGCAAACATGAGCATTAAATTTTATTTAAGTTAAAATAGATAAGAAAAAAATCTTTAAAATATTTATCACGTATGAAGTAAATATTTAAATAATTTGTGTTATTGACTTTATTTATTTATGTGACGCACATGTTGATTTTATTTAGTTTAATTTAGTAATTGTTTAGCTTTCGAATATTAAAAAAATATAAAAACTAGAAAAAATGCGATATAAAAACTTCTGAGATTTTTTTATTTTTTACTGTTATGACTCGGAAGAATTTCATCGCATTTGCATTTTGCAAAATAATTCAAAATATATAATCACGTCCCAGACCAGTTTTATTTAATATTATTTACTTTGTGCCGCATTTGAATTATCACAGAAAAAAGAAGAACTTCTCTGGCAAGAGATAACCTCTCAGGTCAAGTACTTCATTGTTTCAGATTTACAATATGGATTATTTAATAAATTGAGTGAATGAACTTTATTGTTAAGTTATGGAAATTTCTTCAAATTTATCTTAACAACTTTATTAATAAAATAATTATTTTTAAATTTTTATAAACTTATCAGAGCAGCTATTACATATATCTTTAATTTTTTTTTTTATATAATTTTGATAATAATGAAAATCTTACTTGCTTTTCTTCATACAACTGCTAATTCTGCGAATATTATATATATATAATGCATTGTATAATGCAGAAAAACTATATTATTAAATTCAATCTTTAAAGATTAGAAAAAAAATATTAATCTGTGATTTATAATTCAATTTGAATATATGCTTGCACATTATAATACCTTGTTGTTGTAACAAGCATATATATGTTATTTCTCTTAACGACCTAACTATGCATATCAGTGACCAGTTCGCATGGGTACCTGAACGCAGGAACATCTCAAGCAACTGCAGAGCAGAAGAAACTACCAAGGCAGGCACTCTGCCCTCTGACTTTAAGTACTACTACTATTATTCACTCCCCCAATGGAGCATAGAGTCTTAATAATTTTTTTTAAGCTGACTCTATTTGGTGCTTCTCTATAGATGTCGTTCCATGTATATCGTGCTTCAGCTAGCTCACTTTCGACCGTTCTTCTCCATGTTGACCGTTCTGGCGTATTAGGTCTTCTGCTGCCTTGACATTAGTTTTCAGATATTAGTATTCCACTTGTAATGGCCAAACGGTCTATCAAACAGAAATATCTAAGCAGAGCTAAACGACCCGACAGAGCTATTATCCTGCAAAACTAGAGACTTGGTCAAGTTGCTAGGGTAGTCAGACTCCCGTTTTGTTTCGTATGTTGTTCCACTATTCTTAGATAAAGCTGGTTAAGATAGGTTTTCCCCGTGTGGTGGCGGGATAAGAATACCACCTCAGTAGATCTCTGCTTGTCGTAAAAGGCGACTAAAAGAGAAAACGCACAGGTCAAAGTAAAGTATTTACGAATCCTGGTAAGTCGTGAGGGCGCACAGGTCGAAGTAGCTTGCTACGATTCCTGATAAGTCGATCCATATGCTAGCAGACTAAGTCTATACTCCAGGGAGTTAGGCGGGTGTCTACGCACATCTGCTAAGTTGACCAGCCTTCGGGAAGTGCGACTATCCATCAGGTCAACTGTTAAGTGATAAGTACGGTCATGTCTCTGTTTATCGTTTGACGCAGATAGTCGTGCGGGGGTGAAGGAAAACACCTTTTAGTGAATGATTACAGGGAATGAATGTGTAAATAGGTGAAATGTGTCTATCAGAAATTAAACCCCTCAAACTAAGGTGGAACAGCTACGCCTTTAGCTTGACTGCTGGGGTAGAAGCAGTCTTAGTAGCGAACTCGGGATACCTGGCGACCTCCTGTTTTAAACAGCCTTACCTGTGCAATGCGAAGCTCTCCGCAGGTGGACATATTTCTCTTCGCAACTCGTGGGAACAAAATTAACTCTAATGAAATTTTAATAAACTTTAAACAAGACAAAGTGGTTGACACTGATAAGGTGGACAATGAGGCCTCAAAGGCCGAGCTGATAACCTTAGCTTTAAATACCACGACGCATCACAGTCATGTTACCAATGAAATGGTGGACGAAGAAGCCCCGCAAGAGGCTGAGCCGTTAACCACAACAGTTGGAAACGTGACAATGACTGATCTCGACTTAGCCGAGCGTATCCGTCTGAATAAGAGGGAGAAGCAGAAGCGAAAAAGAGAAAGACGAAAGAGGTCCTACGCCCAGGTAGCTGGGATGGATCTCAATATGGGTGTCATCGATTCAAGAGTCGAAGGACCTCTTGGCGAAAAACACTTAGTTGCTTTCAAAGCATCTTTGTTGAACGCCGTGGACTCCCTAGATAATGAAATAGGTGACATAGGGTTTATTGGCAACGCTCGCCTTAAGAATGGTTACATTACCATTAAATGTAAAAACCAACAATCCAAGGCATGGCTAATCAGCACGGTAACTAAGCTGGAAGGCCTTTGGCCAGAAGCTAAGCTGACGGCTGATACGCTAACATCGTTGCTCAATGAGAAGAGAATATTGATCTTTGTCTACGACTCTACCGTGGGCAAAGAAAGTATTCTCAGCAGGCTGCAGAAGCAAAACAGCTGTATTAAAGATACTTCGAAATGGAGGATCATTAACTCCAGCAAGTTTGGTGATGCAAGTAATGCTGGCGTCATGCTCACAGTGTGGTGCCCTAAAGAAGACGCTGAGGCGATTAAGACCGCAGGAGCCATGCTCAACTGTGGTCTAGATCAGGCCGAAGTGAAGTTCTGAAGGTATACACGGTGGACATGAAGACGCATCTGGTATGGGACTAATGGATCTATGTAGTCCGTTAGGGCGGCGGGTGGGCCCATACCAGAAAACACTAAAGGTTGTACAACTGAATATTCATCACATCAAGAGCCCTGGATTGTTCAAAACCTAATAAAGGGATTTGCTGCATCAGCTGCCACGCTGTTCTTTCCACAGACAGCTGGAAAAATAATGACACGCATAATGGTAAGAAAGAGGATAGACTGCATTCAATTGCCTCATCTATGCAAACCAGATCTTTGTATGGTAAGAGAAGGTAGCATCGACCTATATGCCATACGACTCTATTGAAATATATCCCAGTCAGGAGGTAATCAGACTGATGGAGTATTGCAGAACGAAAAGGTTAAAAATCGTCATGGGATGCGATGCGAACGGACACACATTGTGTGAGATAGCAGCGATAATTCAAATTTATCTTTAGCTTTAACTCCATAACGACATCCGAGAATCGATGTCGAAAAAGGACCCAAGTCGCTTTGTGATCTACTTCGGCGGTGCTATTCTGCTAAAAATTGAATTACGAAATGGTGTTTTAAAAATTAATACTTAAGTCTTATATAATCTATTACTCATTGCATATATAATGTAATAATAATAATGTAATAATATTTGTGGTCTTCTTAAATTAATGAACTCGGTTTTTGTTTTGTAGATATTAAACATGGAAGATGACTCAAATTGGTACCGCGCTGAATTAGATGGCAAGGAAGGCCTTATCCCTAGTAATTATATAGAAATGAAAAATCATGAGTAAGTTCAAATATAAAATATATAATTATTATTCATTTTAATAATATTTAAAAGAAATGAAATGCTAACTCATGTTTTATTTAACAGCTGGTACTATGGTAGAATAACACGTGCTGATGCGGAAAAACTCCTCTCCAACAAACATGAAGGTGCATTTTTAATTCGTATAAGTGAATCAAGTCCTGGTGATTTTTCATTATCTGTCAAGTAAGTTTATTAATATGTTATATATTCTTCTCTTATACGAGTACATAATTATTTTCGAAATTGTTAATTATTTATTCCACTTTATAGATGTCCTGACGGTGTTCAGCATTTTAAAGTTTTACGTGACGCACAGGGTAAATTCTTCCTTTGGGTGGTTAAGTTTAATTCCTTAAATGAATTAGTTGAATATCATCGAACGGCAAGCGTATCGCGATCACAAGATGTTAAATTAAGAGATATGATACCAGAGGAGGTAATTATATTAAGTATATAGAATAATAATTTTGGGTGTATGTACATTAAGATGGTACATACCATAAATTCCAGGAACTTGTTCTGAAAATTGAAAACACAAGTTTATTCTTGATAATCGTTTAAGAATATGTTGTCCCACACTTTGTAAGGATGTCATATCATTGTGTCTCGCAGAGTTGCGGGATCCATATTTGAGCTACAAAGGTCGCAATAGGATGTCCTATTGTTTTGTATGTGCTCAATAAGGTTTCTGTCTTTACCCTATGAGCAACCAAAAGAACGGTCTTTGGTCGTCTGTACTTCCGCACGGGGAGGTACGTAGATCTTAGCTCAATCACTGAATAATCATGAAGCTTATAGGCAAAACATAAATTAGTCAATGAGATGGGTGGGACCCTATAGTACTCCCAGCTATCAAAGAGTAAAAGTGCCCAGTTGCGCTGACTCGAAAAAAAGGATCAACATACAAGATGGTGAGATCTTTCCACCTGGGCCTACACTCATTTTAATGTTTTTCAGCAACCCTATTTTGCAAAATGCTCAGACTAAAACTTAATTTTATAGGCACTATTTCTTGGTAAAATTTACTCTCAGTACACCATTGAATTGTGTATATATATATTTTTTATATTTTATATTTTTTATATTTAACATTCTTTTAAAAAAATAATGTCCTATTAGGATATAAAAAATTTCTAATGTCTTACTCTGTTTTGTTACCAACTAACATACTTTTATCAACATTTACAGATGCTCGTACAAGCATTATATGATTTTGTGCCACAAGAATCCGGCGAATTGGACTTTAGACGCGGCGATGTCATCACCGTCACAGATCGTTCTGACGAGAATTGGTGGAATGGCGAGATTGGCAATCGAAAAGGCATATTCCCAGCAACCTATGTAACGCCATATCATTCATAATAAACTTCAGTGGGGGGATAACGATATTATATCAACAACTAAACAAAAACAACACAAATTTAAATACACACAAAATGCGTTTATATACAATACAACTACACATACAACACATCCACACATAAACTCACCATTATTGCCACCAACACCAACTACGTAAAAATTCAAAAAAAGAGAAAGAAACCAATTTGATTATGTTGGCGAGAGAGAAAGAACAACAATGAATGCAAAAACAAAATCAAATAACTTTTAAATGCATTTTAACGTTTTGCAACTAAATTTAAAATTATATGTATAATTACTATTAATTAAAAAAAAAACAAAAAAACAATGTTTACTTTAATACAAAACACATGATTAATAATTATAAATTATAAAAATATATTTTTAATATTTTAAAAATTTTTTACATATTTTTTGTGTTTGCTAATTAATAATTATTAAACAATGTCAAAATAAAATTTATAATTTTTTCTTTTCATATAAAAGAGAGATTTTTTTTAATATTGAAGAACTAAACATAAATTTTGTAATAATTAATTAAGAAAACAAAAAAAAAATATTGTAATAATTTTATACGTTTAACCCTAACATATGAAAAAGAAATCAGCAACTAATTTACACACATACAATATATATATATAGTATTTAAAATAATTATAAAAATATTTAAAATAATTAAAACTATTGTAGTTTTTAAAGTGTAAAACCTTTTTGTGGGTCTAAATATAGTTTGTCTCAGAAAGGTGTTTACAATACAAATTTGGTTTAAATATTAAAGATAAGATGATCACTTAATTTTTGACCACTTTATTTGATTTTAATTCATATAACTTTTCTAAGACAAACTATATACATTTAAAATTGACATACTAGTTTTTATATACATATTTTATTTTATAAAAATGCAAATAGTTTATAAAATAGAAATAAATGTAAACTTATGAGTGGCCATACACTAAGCTGGATGGAGGATTAGTAGATTTGTTCAAGTTGCAGTGCAGTAAAGTTAAACGTCATTGCCAATGAAATATATAACGATGCTTCCTTGCTAGCCACAATTAATATACAGGATATTATTTATAAATTTCTGTTTAAAATATTATTAATACTTTTCGTTTGTTTAAAGCATGTTATGTGTACTGAAGACGCTATTTTCTTAATTTTCGTAAATATATAATATATAAGATTTATAAAAATTTAAATTATAATTGTTAAGAAACAATAATAGAAAAAAATGTCATAAATGATTTTGAACTGTTAAAAATTTTTAAATTTTATTTAATGTTTAATTAAATATTTAGAAGCGTACAAATTTAAAAAATGTGTCAAATAAATTAAGAACATAAATTTGCATATTTTAAATCTAATGTGTTAATTAAGTTCGCCTATATACTGCTAATATAAAAAGAATATTTAATTTTAAAATTAATAAATAAATACTATTAACAAAATCTTTATAAAATTAAGCTTTTTAAATTATAAGTTAATACATTGAATATTATTTATATTGTTTGAAGCTTCGCGCAATTTTCAAGTCCAAATGTAATATGTTAGTGCTCGTGCATCTTGTTCGAGAACAGTACACCAATCGAAGATGTTCGAATACTATATTGTGTTAAAGCAGTTTTTATTATACGTTTATTTTCGAACATTTGAAGTGTTTAATCCAAATATTCGAAATGGTGTATTTTCAAACTGTGCGAATATCGTAATATTCGTACACAATTATATTACAATGCCTTGAAACACTATTATATATTAAAAAATAAATATGTAAAATAACTTTATTTAATAATTAAAATTATACTAAATTTTATTTAAAAAATATGTCAAAGTTAATATATTTTTAAAATTTGTTTATTTCAATTTTTAATCGATTAATTTACTTAACATTAAGAATTTAGCGCTTTCACTACACATTCTATAATTTCAATTTTGTGAATATATTATAAATATATACAAATACATATATTTATAATTAAAACTTTAAGACACGAACACTGCAAAATATCGTAAAATCATTCAAATAAAACTTAAAGGTAAAATCTAAAAAAAAAAATTAATAATAAATTGACAAACGCAATTTTTATAGTGTATTGAAAAATCATTTAAAATAACTAAATTAAACAGTAAATATTTATAGAGCTTATTTGCTAATAAATTTTTACCGTGTTAATTCAAATATATTATATATTTTATTACGTTTATTAGTTATATTTTAATTTTATATATAAAATATTGTTTTTTTTTCTTGCTCTTATGTTTATGATTAAATAAAAGAAAATTTTTTAAATATATATATTATGTTATAATGTAAAGTTAATTCGATGTACATTTTAAGCAAATTTTTGTGCTATTTTTTAATATTATTTTTATGTTTTCATATATATTTTATGTTTAATTATAATTAATAATAAATCATATAATTTAAAGACGAATTATGAAACGAACTGCAATTAACATAAAAGCAACAAATTCAATATCTGCACAATTTTTTTCCTATAATTCATATTTAATTTTTTTTTTGATTTTATTCGATTTTTATTTTATATATATATATACTAAGTAAATAAATATGTAATAAAAAATAAAAAGAAATTTTTATAATTTGCATAAAATTGATATGTTTATATATTGCCTTGATATAAAAAATAATTATAATTACAATAAATTTTTTTCAAATAAAATATTTAATATTTTAAAAATATTGTTTCTTTTATAAAAATTCTGTGATTCTGAGACGAGTAATTCTAGTGATTGTACTCGAAATGTACACTAATACGAATTCGTACTTATGAGATTAGAGTCCATAGTGCATAGTGTTTGTACAAATATATTATAATAAGAATTCGGGCTCAAAGCTATATTGGAAGTGGATTTGTGTAGATAGGAATATAAATGAAATTCACTGTAATAAGAATGCAAAACTAGATCCATAATTTACCGTTCCATATCCCAAACAACCCTTTAGTCCATTCATATTTTCTTTTTACAGATCTCCACAGGCTGTAAAAACCACAAATCCATATTATGAGAAGAGCTACTTTAAAAATATATATCCTCTAGCATCGCATATGCGCACCATTCTAAGGGTCTTAAAAAAGCAGCACCTAGAAAATAAGACAAAATAGCTTGGAAAATGAGGGGCCGAGATTGGACAGTATAATACATAATGTAAAATTTTAGTGAACGGCTATAATAATGTCCGAAAAAAATTATTCTTTAGTATATCTGTCCCTTGGCATAACACTGGCTACAGCATTGATGCTTACTGGATTTACGGTAGCATTTTTAAAATATATAATAGAGAATTTTGTTCAGCACCTCGTGTACCTGAAATCTTATGCTTTCCTATCTAATCTGCTAAAATCTGTTGAACTACATCTCAAAGCAATAGCCAGAAATATAATTCGAGGATGGAGGAGATGTTTTAATTTATTAAATGAATATACATTTGTACAAATATAGTTTTCCAATTTATTTCATAGGTAGAATTCAGTCACCTGAAATCCGCTTCTCCTCTGTCCCATAAAAAACACATCTCCTTTTATTTATAATTGTAAATACTATATAAAATTCACGTTTTGATTCAAGCATTCACCCATTCAAAATCTGAAAACAAAATTATCCAATTTCGGTTATCTAATACATTCCTTTGGCTATTATTTTTATTTAATTTAACAAAAAGAATCTACTACATATTCTCATATAATCTATATAGCTAAAATCGTGGTATTATGTCAACCCTCAAAATAAACATTTCCATTTTTATTTAGGTACTCAATATATTTTTACTTATATTATTTATTGTGTTATGAATTACCGAATATTGAGTTAACGAGGTGTTAGATCTGATGAAGTGTTTTAAAATTTAGAGATAAATAGTTGTAGAAGTACCTTAACACCACTTATATTTCAATTTGCAATTATAGACGCATTAACACATTTTTGTATAACGCATTTTTGACGCATTTGTACACATTTTGTAATAAAAATGACACTCAGGACTGATTAAACAATCGTAACTTAAGTTTCAGCACTAACTTAAGTTATCCTTAAGTTATTAACTAACTTAAGTCATTTTAAGTTAACAACTAACTTAATTCTTACTAAGGTCAGTATTGGAACCTAAATTTCAACCATGAATTGGAATCTTGTTACTACACATATATCACTAAAATTGTAATAGAGCACATGAAGTTCAATAGTTTATAATTTTAACAAATACGAGTTCTGTAAAAATCTTCCAAGTGTTATTTATCAATATATACTAATATAAACATATAGAAAATAAATCTAAAAACAAAAGTTTAATTAATTGTTTATGTCTTCACCAAAAAAATTTCACATCGACAAAAACTATGATCCTCGCAACTCATCGAGAGAGACCGCGTAACACTACAAGACTTACTGCAGTTCTTTCTGATCATTAGTGTATAGGAACCCACGCAGAGAAACTGTGCACTTTTCATAATTCTCACTGCAGAAGTTGTGGAAACTCACAGGAAAAAGAAACCATAACCTATATCTTTTGGTGTTCAAAAGATATAGGTTCTTAGGAAGACAGTTCTTTGATAGTTTATCAGACTGTTCATCGCCAAAAATCGCTAATTGAGGTACATGTAAGTTATTTAATAGCCTGTCATTGCAATCAACCAATCAATACTGTGTTTTTACTTACACTTATTAAACCTCTTTAATATATTTTTATGAATTTTGTACGAAAAATGGCATATAGTGCTGGATATTTATCAAGTTAAGTACAATAGTCCATTCATTACATTAATACTGGATTCATAAAAGAGGGTTTTTTTTCTTTAATATTTAATCGACTTAAAGATGCATTCTACTTCTAATTGTACTTCATATTATCTATAAAATTATTATTCATTTATGGAATGATTTTATTTAAAAGTTTTTTTTTGGCAATCAATTGGTTACACTTTGTTAAATAAATTCTTAATAACATTTCTGATTATGGAACCCAACAAACTTACAAGTGTAATACTTGCTACTAACCTCTAGAACTCTTTTTTTCAATAATTAAAATTATTAAAAACCAAAAATTAAAAATAAATAAAAAATTCTCTGCATAATGTGTAGTCAACACTTTATTCAAAAAACACAAATATTTGATCTACTACAATATTACATTATTTTACACGGAGTTGACAACTCTATTCTCAAATGACGTTTTTGACATTTCTGAACTGAATTTGTCTTTACTCAAACGTCATTTACAATTTTCTTGCGTGGTGTTGCAAAAGTTTTAGTTGTCCGAACGGGAGTGTGTAATAAATGGTGGTAACTGTGGTGCGATAAAAACTAATTGATATAGTTTAAAATAAATGAACACTTATATTTTTGTATAAAAGGCACTTGGTCTTTTAGTGCTTTACTTAAATATCATTTAATAAAGTGTGATAAAAGAAATTTGATTTTTTTTTCAACACGTGAATTCGCGGCAGAGTAAAACAAATGATAATTTTTGCGCTCTCCTGAGTCCGGCATTAATTAGCTTTAATTAGAAATAAATTTGTTTTTGTTTGACCTACACAACCCTAAAATATTGAAGATCTCTAACTAAAACTCAAAAGCAGTAAAGATGGCTATATTATACAAAGACATTCTGAGCAATAAACAGCTGCATAAGCTGTCGGAGCATAAGTATTCCTGCACCAGCGCTAGCTTAATGGATCCTTGGCTGCAGCCTTGGTGGAATTGGCTTGTGTCAAAAACACCACTTTGGCTTGCACCAAATCTTATAACAATTGTTGGACTGATTATTAACATAATAACAACTTTAATTTTAATATAGTAAGTAGAAAAATATTTTATCATATCAAAATTTTCATATAATTTTTTATGCGAATATCTTTCAAATATCAAATAATGCGAATGTCAAGTTTGAGAATAATCAGGAACTTTCTTATTTGAATCTGCAAAAAATAAGATTTTTCTTATTAGACTTTTTATTTTCATTTAGTTCTAATTAGTTTGAATTGTTATTGGTGCTAATGATATTAAGAGGACAAATAAATAAATAATTGACCGTTAATCTATAAAAAAAAACAACGGTAGCACGAACAACAAATGAAGCACGAATGCCATTTACGGGAGTTCTGCAGTAAAAGCGAATATCTACCATACTTAGGGGTTAGATTATGCCCTCTACAACCACAATAAAAGTGACCGCCAAAATTGTATTATTTATAAAATTCTATTTCAGAACTAAAAGTTCTTTATTCTTAATAATAAATTAGAATTTTTACAATTAAAAACATTATAACAGTACGAACAAAACTTAAAGTACCCACAGTATAGTATTGTGTGCCACATATAACCTTAGCAATTAACTGACAAAGCCTTTAATCCCCACTATTAGAGGAGAACAATGACATGTTCATATATTAGCAAACTATTTCATTCTTTGCGTCAATACAATGCTTCCTACATATGACATAGACTCAGTTTTCTGTTTTTATATATTCTAAAAAATTCTAATTTCTCTGAGAAATTTTTTAAAAATTCACAATGTCATGCTACTTTTAACGCTAAGCAAAATAAATAATTGCACCAGACGCAAATATCGAAAAAAAGCGCATTTCAAGAACTAAGTTGATGCGTTACAATTAAAACTGGTATGCTTAGTTCATTGCAAGTACTTAAATCCATATACATATATGAGTGCCTAATATAATAAGAGATCGTATTTATGAGTTATGATAACTATGTTATGTATACATTCGATAAGTACTTAAATCCATATACATATATGAGTGCCTAATATAATAAGAGATCGTATTTATTAGTTATCATATAAGTATGTACATTCGATAAGTTTATAAAGCGTTGCACATAGTAGAGAACTTCAAGAAATCAGATTACTGGCTAAGAGAATTGCTCTCGGTAGCTATGAACACCCCAGACAACTTCAATGAACCAAATTAATGCTTTCATGAATGCTTTCTTGAATTGTGAGTTATGTTTTAACATGTGAACTCAAAAGCGAATAATTTGCGAATAACTTGAAAACAAACCAAACATTCTATTACATTGTGAGGTTCCAAGAATCTATGTCGGATCTATGTTTCGCAGTCACTTGTCGAATTAGACGACCAAGTGACGTTCATCATTCCAAAAAAGAAGTACACAAGCAGGCTACAATAAAAACCACATAACATTGTGCTACTTGCCATTCTAGTACATTTAGTAACTGTTATTATTTTACACATAGACATAACATATAATATTTAAACTGCAAGCAAGTGAATAGATTTAAAGTAGATGAGTGCTCAAATCTAAAAGTGAATAATAACTAATATTTCAAATGACAAACAGAATTGTAATTCTCACTCCTTGCTATTGTTCTACATTTACATATTGTGTTTATTGTTTCACAAGCAGTTTTCATTTGTCGTTATTATGTCGTTAATTATTGGGTTTCGAATGAAGAGAATACTTTTACACTAAAGCGCATTCAACAGACAGAATAGATTAGAATTTAACAGGAAAAATTAAATGACAAATGTACCTGCTGATATTTTGTCCATTTCTTTTATAATTATGAATATTTAAGCAAACTAATTATACTTTTGAGTGTTCTACGATGTTGAACAAAGAGATTGCTTTAGATTTTGTGTTTCAAATGAAATCTCGTATTCCGAATGGTTGAAAATATTTCAGAAGACATAGGGTTAATCATGCCTCCTAAAAATTAAGGCATATGAATGGTGTAAAAAATTTTAAAAAGGCTAAGATATAATCTTTTCTGGTCAGACTTAAATGATTAATAGCGTCTATAACATTGGAAAAATCAAAGCTAGAGCAGGAGAATTGTCATGTAAATTGTAATGTATGGTAATTATTATGAATTGAAAATGATATTTAAATCGTTAAAAATACACACACCACTTTTATGAGCACAAAACGTATTGCAAGGTCTGCTGAATGAGCTTAGGTTTGTTCAAATCGAATATCATAAACAGGTTGATGAAGACATTATTCTCCAGTTTCTAAAAAATCCACTAATTCATAACTAGCGGGAGACATGGCATAGGAGTACGATATGCAAACAAGTCACAAAAAGTAATCGATAGAAAGTCGCTTGGAAAACGAATCCAAACCCAAAACTCAAATATCAAAGTGATACTTATAGTTTTTTTCGTTGACCGTGGTGTGGTGCTTACCGAGTTCTTGAGATAAATTGTGATTAAGAAATACTATTATAAGATGAAAATTATAAGATGTTTAGCTGAGAAAACCCGCAACAACAGAATTGTTCAAATCAGAAAAGAAATGAATTTTGTCCCATTTTAATACGTACAAACCTATCTTTATCCTATAGTTTTTAGTAAAAACTAAAATCTGAAAGTGAATAATAACAATAGTATCTTAAATAACAAACAGCAGTGTGACTCACTCTATGCTCCTCTCTGCTCGCTCTCTGCTCCGTAATAAATATTATCTACTGTGGAAGCTAACACCATCTCAGGATTTCGAATCAAATGAGGCTATTATAGAAATTTTGTTAAAGGAGAGTTGAAGACCTTGCCTAAATCAGGTTATGAAAAACTTATGGAGGATTTGGTCAAAAGGTCACATACTTGCATTGCACTCACAGCTTTGATTAATTAATTAATAATTAATTGATTAATTAATAATTTTTTTATTTGTCTTTTGTTTAATAATTCTGTATACTTATTACATAGAATATTGGATTTGCTAAAAAGGATTTCTTTACTACATGACAGAAAAGTTCTTCACCACATTAAACCCATATTCTTCCGTTTTTAGTTTTTGTGTATTGTTAATTATTATTAATATGTTATTAATATCTTTAATAAAAACAAATTTGATTACTCCTACTTCGGTAATAAAAACGATTTTAATTAGTATGTGAAGCAGAGATTATCTTGACAGCGAAACTAGTAGTAGAATAGCTTTGGTTGTTATAAGTAATAATTTTTTTTTTGTAATTCTATTTATATTAAAAAAATTATAGTTAATTATAGTTATGGACGCGTTAAATGATTAAATGTCATATAATTGTTTATAAAAAATGTATTGCATCGTATCTGCTTTATACCGTTTAATAGCATTCGTTATAACCGGAATAAACTTTTTATTACTGGCGGATAAGAGTTTATGTGAATCTATGATTGTATGGAAGTGGGCTGCTGAATACGTATAGGCATATGGTAGATGAGATATTTGGCGGTCAAAGTACAACGTTTATAGCTTTAAGTGAAAGTCACATTTTGTCTGAGCTATTTATTCACTCAGAGCCCAATATATGTATATTTGTTTTCATATAATATATATGCACATGTGAAAATGTATTTAATAGAATTATCTCTTGGCAAGCATATTTTTATATAATTGCTGAAACGGAATGTGTGGCAGGTTCTCTAATGTAATTGTAATTAAAAAAAGATTATAATAATAATAATAATTACATCAAAATCGATATAATAGCGTACGTGATTTTGATTGCTTCAAAAATTTTCTCTTCTCGATCTTCACTTACCGATCGCACTCATTTGAAATAATAATAAATAATTTTTTTTTCATACAAACGATGTAAATGAATCATTTTAAACACTTTTTGTTCAATTAAAATTAAAACACCATAAATAAATTATAAAAACAAATAATGTATAGAACAATAGTATTAAAATTTAAAAAAAAAAAAAGTTGATTGAAATGCAATTAAAAACAGCGTTACACAACTAATTTTTTGTTTTACTTAATTAATTTTACGTTGATATAGAAATGGAACCTGCCACTGACATTTGAACCACTCAATATTTTTAGTTGATTGAATTGAATTAAGATATATCATTGCTAGTCCAATGATTCCAATACAGAATCTGATTTGATTGAAGCACCTTAAGTTTTGTGTGTTTTCTGTATATTTTATATTTGTTTTATTCTATACAATATTCTATACTGTGTATTATTGTAATTGATTTTATTCTATTGACATTTAGCCCATTTGAAATAAAAATGCAAATTTATGGTATTTATTACTGAAATCACACAATTGCAGATTGTTTTTGTGCTTTTCAATTCAATTGTTTCAATCCATTTTTGTGGAAAATTTATTGTGTCTAATGAAATTTACTTTTATCAATTTTTTGCTGTCTGCTTGGGTAACTTAAATCACTTTAATTAATCATAAATTATGTCGTTTAAATAAATTTGTGAGTTATGCAAAAATATAGAAGTATACTGACTTACTTAGTTAGTTACTTAGTAACTTACAGACGTGAGTCGACCTTAGCCGCCTCGATTAGCTTCGGCCAGCCGATCAGTGGCTTGCTGTCGACAATTAGTAGTACCGAGTGCGCCTCAATCATTCATTATCTAGTTTTTCCACCGAAGATACGTACTTTGTTTACCACGTTCTCTAACTGCAGGTATCGCGTCGAACACCTAAAAGTATATGCTATTTTATTCGATCCGTTCACTCGTAATCTTGGTAGTCATCAGAACACCCGAAGTAGCTCAAAACATATTAACGAAATTTTGACAGGTGACTTGTCATGAGTCTAGACCTTTTAGCCCTAAACAAAACAGCAATTCACTGCTTGGGTCTTTTAAAGTAAGCAGAAACTGTCCGCGGAAAAAGCAAATTCAAGTAATGGCCACATGCTTTTTGTTTTTTTCAAAAAACTGGTCATGTCACAACTGTACCACTTGAAGAACTTAGAACGGTCAATTCTGAGTGGTACACAACCATTTATTTGGCGGGAGTCTTTAGAGAAATGAGATAAACCAATCGTCGAAGGAAGATCATACTCGACTAGGACAATACGAGTTCTTACAGATCAACTCAAACACAAGAGTTTTTGAGTCCTCAAAATGTCGAGTTGATGAGTCATCCGACTTGCAGTCCCGACTTGGGATGCAATGACTTCTTCTTGTTTCCAAACATGAATCTGAATCTGAGTATTTTGGGTCATTTTATTCGATTAATATTATCATTTCAATGTAAATGTCAATGTCTCAATGTTATTTCACGTAACATTCTATGCCATGATGGCCTAATATTATGCGTACATTAACACAACACGCCAATCAACAAGCCATTGGAATTTCCTTAGTAATTCCGTTGGTACCAATAAAAAAATGTCTGTAAGATCTAACTTCCACTTTGGTACGATACGAGGCCTATTTAAACATCTACTGATCTTTGGGTCCCAGCACTCGGTGGTGAATACGCAACTCCACGCCGAATGACAAAACAAACCTGATCATTCTTCCCGCGTATTAACCACAGCCACTACGAGTCGGACCTCAACTAGACAGCACCGCCGAAGCTGCGGGCCACTGACCCACGTAGTATCGGATTTAGACCTCCTGTCGTATGTCGCAAGTGTAGATCTTAGTTACTTACGATCATGCACACTTCTAACACAAGTGTCGACGTGGCACCGGGATTTTAGTCGCCTTTTACGACAGGAATGCCTTACCTCGAGAATATTCTAACCCCTTCATCGCAGGGGGAGAGAGAGTGTGTCAATCGTATTTTTGGACAGTTCTGCAGAGAATAATTTATGAATCCATTAGCAGAGATACTCGTATATGGACATGGATATTTATTGCGTCCAGTAAATTTTATTTGTTACTTTCAAGTGATAGGCAACAACCAAAGTAAAAGTACTATAAAAGACAGTATAGGAAACGGAACAATAAGACGACCCATTGTTCTGAAGTTGGTAATGTTTTGTAATTGTTTGATTTGTAAGTAATTGTAGTATATATATGTGTGTAGTGCGATAAGCATGTAAGAAAATATACGAATGTAATGTGTGTGCAGTCGTTAAAAGTTAATAGAGAAAGAAATATGACAACTAGTTTTCACGTCAGAAATTTGTTACACTAATAGTTCGCAATAATTGTATAATTTAGTAAAATTCATAAAGTGACTCATTTGCGAAACTGAATTCATAACAACCACAAGGGGTACATATAACACTCGACTTAGTAACCACCACAACTGATGGTAATGTATGTTCACATCAAATTTGCAATTTCTGATTAAATTTGGCGCGCTACTAGCATGAAGCCCACATATCGTTTCCATAGCTCAAGAGTACTATACTTTTGGTTGATTTTAATTGAATCTATACGCTAGCAACACGTGATTTGCAATTATTTAAATTATTTTGAACTTTGAGCGTTTAAACTTTTTAATACAAAACATCTCTGCTTTACATTTTAGATTTGTTTTACTTATTCCATTTTCTCTTTTTATTTTTTTTTTTTTTGTTCTAAAGATTACCGAACAAAAATAGACTAATTGAACTCACTGAAAGTAATTTTTGTTTTTAAAAATACTTTAACTCTCTATATTATAAAGATGAGTTAATATATACATAGTTGCTACATGTATGGTATATCTGCAATTTAGTATAATAATCCGTCTTCCAAGTCACTAGTCAAATACATGTTTTATATTTTCTCTAGTTTTATAATTAAACCAGCAATTGTTTAAAAAAAATTTCCACTAATCACTTTGAGTACTCCAAATACATCCTACTAGAGCGCTTTGTGATCTCTCTATATATGTCCCACTTTTTTGCTCCATAAAAAATATTTTATTTTAACCATTTGTGGTACTCGTAGTGACGCTTGAATATCTACAATGACTAACAAGTAAAGTTTTTGTGTATCTTTACATTTCATATTATTGCTTTCATCGTCTCGTCTCAGTCAAGTTTCGCATAAATGCTGAATGAGTTTTCAGTCATACCGGCGACCCAAATGTGTAAAATCTGCTGGAAACATATAAAAAACTGAAAGCCGTTCATTTAACAGCTTAAAATTGTTTTAAAAAAATAATTTAAACTTTTTAATACTCATTACTTGCTATGTTAACCTATATATTCATTTTTAGTGTTAGGTTAAAGATTTTTACTTTTGGATAATTTGAGTGAGTCAATCAGTTACTATGACTTATCGATCTAGTACATAAAAATGTAAAAGTAACAGATTTGGAAAGTATTTAAGATTTAATTTATATATATTATATATATAATTTATATTTATATACATAGAGACCTAATTCGTGTACTATGTATACAGTAGTATGCTTTCTTACTCAACCTCTTTCCAAGCTTTAACGAGTACAACTCGACAAGATTCCTCACAGGTAGGCCATCGCCTGACATCTCTGTGAATGAAAAGCGCCTTACATGTGCAACAAAAATCGCCCTGAATCAAAAAGAATTAAATATAAGCATATGGTAAACAGTTAATTATCACTAATAGAGACAGCAATGATATGCTTTACAGTTATTTATCTCTAATTGATACTTCAATTCCTAATAAGGGGTACAGCTCTACACCGTATGGTTTCGCTCATCTATTCGCCTCCTGTAGCGACAAGATTTCTTTATCTGGATTCAGGCTAAGTTCAATTACTTCCACATATTCTTCATTTTCTTATACTTCTCCATTCAGAATAGGCGTTAGAATATTAAGGCATGCCTGTCATAAAAGTCAAGTAAAATCTATTAGACACTATCCTCATCGGTTTTGGAGTATAAATAGTAACAAGTAGATTTTCACTAGCGAAGCCCAACAAAGGTTAAATCTAAAACCACAATATCCTGGTGACCATAACATGATGACGCCTCACAAATAGTCTCTCGGCAGATTTGTCAATCTCTATCTTTTCTTGATACTCATTTCTACCAAAGAGGCACTCTTTACTATACCATCAGTAGTAATACAAGACTACTCTTGTCTAGTGTTGCTACCATTATGGTAGATCGCTATATCTAATTAATCATTGCAGCTGTAGATTTTTGTGATTCAGTTTCTTTAAAAAAAAATATTGATTTCGGATGGGAGTGCAAATACGATACCGACTTCTAACGACGGGTATGACTATAACATAAGCACCTTTTATCAAACTGGCAATTTTGTGCTGCTTTTAGTTGATTGTTGAGCATTCGACTTTGATGAATATGTTAGATTGAGGGCTGGAGAAACGCAAATATAGGTGCCTATGCCACACATTACCTCAATTAGTTCTGGAATGGAATTTTCAAGGTGCAGAGCAACAATTCAATGAATTATTAGCAATAGTTCATAACAGAGATAAATGGAAGTGTTTTTGTTAATAAACTTTCTAAAGCACTATATTTCTAGTTTTTTAAAATAGAAGAGTATATATATAAGTGTGCTTTTATGTATATTCCCATGAGTTAAAGCAAACGCAGAATTGGATCTTTAATAGATCGGTATTATTTTTGGGTAAAAGTGTAAATTGCTATCTAAATTTCACTATATCTGTTTTTTTTCATCTTTGGTAAATTTATGAAAAAAAAAATCGTTTCAATATCAGAAATATTTATTGATAATCCAATTTATTTACACTTTTTAGTCCTAAATATAGAGTTTATTATATCTGCTCACGTTTTTTTTGTTTTGTTTAAGTTCTATGAATCGCAGTTTATAGATAAAAATTCTGGAACGCAACAAAGACAAACATTTTTATATTTACTGCAGTTGGTTGTTTAATTTTTTGTTTTTTATAATTATTTATTTTATATTTACAATAAAAATTCGAAATATGCAATTCATTCTTGACCACACACACTATTACTCACTTACTTACGTTCCCAGATAATAAATATATTTTGCTTTAAATCTTATCAGAAGAAAATTATAAAAAAAAATGTAAGTTTGTATGAATTCAATCACACCATTTTTTATTGTTCTCGTCTATTTTTATTATTTTTACCAATGCTCTAGACAATTGAAAAAAAATTATGTTATAAAAAAGTTAACAGAACTGTCGAAAGATAAAAATTTTAGGTATTTTACTATCACTAGTAGCTTTAGTTGTCATAGTGTGAGGATTGCCCCAAATGTCTTGACTGAGTTGAAAATCGTAATAGATTGTAAAACTATAGTACATATAGTTATATATACGCTTTTTTCAAAAAATTTTATATACATTTTCGATTCAAAGCTTTTTAATACAGATTTGGGTTTCAAAGTACGATTTCTTGCGCTCTTCAAAATATATAACAACCTCAATTATTTTATCATCTAATAATTTTTTCAGATTCGATACAAGAAAATAATCGAACAGAGCCAAATTTGATTTTTTTTTTCGATAACACTGCAACCTAAATTAAATTATTGCCTTGGTTATTCTATACCACGTTGCAACTATGTTGACTTCTATCATTCTTTAGTTCCTAATGTTAAGAAGTGTTACGGCATCTTTGGCAACAGTTTGTAACTAGTAGGTGCTTAGCTTTCTAGCAGATATCTCTCTGTATAAGTTATAAAACATCTAATTCAAAGAGCAATACTAAATAAATAAAATATCGAGTATACAGATAATTGTACTGTCGCTAACTTATACGTTCCAAAAACGATTAAGATAGAACTATATCTATTTTTAATAAAACAACTCATATATATTAAATCCTAATAGAACACTATCTAATTAGTAGACTCGCTACCAGACAAGAGGTCGACTAGTCTGAAATATACAGTAATTGTATTTAAGGAAAAAAAATGATATATGTTTTGTTTTTTATTATATTATACAAAAAAATCTAGGACAAAATCTGTTTTAAGAAGGTCTAACAAGGACAAAGGGAAATTTTTTAATATGGATGGATGTCATAAATCAAATTCACAAATTCTTTTACATACAGAATTTTTACTACTGAACTTCATAAATACGTGAGATGATTTTTTGACCTTAGATCAAAGAAAAACGTATGGAGGATCAACTTTCAATGTTTACCGAGATGCAGACTGTTTAAAGGAACTCCAAAACCGAAAAAACACACAACCAAAAATCCCTCCATATCTCAAAATCAGTTCAGTTCATTTAAATATTCTTTAATTTGATACCTAATACATTCTTTTACTTAAATCGATTCGGTGATTATAATGGTTCAAAATTTTTTGGATTATTTTTTTGGATAATTTTTTTCAAATTTTTATATAAATAAAAATTTATATATATTATTAATATATATTAATATATATATTATTAATATCATATTAATATATATATTATTAATATCATATTATCTTCTAAATATTTCGCTTTACTAATATTTCTTCTATCACACACCTTTTTCCATTAAACATTCCTTAAAATGAGTTATCTATTGATTATTTTTTGGTATAGAAATTAGGGTATTTGAATAAACAGTTTTCAAGATACAATAGAAAGGATTTTTGAGCTAAAGGTGTTTTTGCATATAGTTGCTTTGGCAATCTGCATATCAATAATATATATATATATATATATATATATATATATATATATATATATTATATAAATAGTAAAAATAAATCGGTATGGACATCGGTTATTCGTTTCTCGGATTAATAAATAACCTCTTACATTTATTGTGCATAGTAAGGACTTATCGTGTATATAAGTGATGAATAAGTGAAGTCAATAATAATTTGAAGTGCTAATCATAGGTTATATTAGTATGATGATTGAGCCATCTTTTTATCCATCTTTTCCGAAAATATATAATTGTCGGATACACTAAAAAACATAAGTATATATTTTTTGACAATTGAAATTTTACTCAATTCTTAAAAGCGAACTTATAAAGCACGCCAAATACAGATATTCTCACTCTTGAGGTGCATTATGATATGTGATGATAAAACTTCATTGATATCTGTGGGGTGACTATACCTTTAATCGTATTAACCTTACCTAATCTTTACAAATCTTTTCTTAACCTTTACCTAATCTTTTCTTCATTAAAGTTATAGAAGGTTTTTGATATATATATGATATATAACTGAAACCATTGAAGTAGTTCGATTCTGTCTAGTAAAAACAACTATCCGTTTAAAGAAAATTACTTGTATAAAGAATGAAAAATAGGTACTGAGAAAATTTAAAGAAAATTACTTGTATAAAGAATGAAAAATAGGTCTAGAGGATCTAGAAACGATTGAGCTATCCATTAATGAAAACTCTGTGGTTTATCAAAGCTTTGGTTATGCGTTACTTATAAGTGTGAAGTTTTGATTTTGTTCGATTTTTGCTATAGATTGTTAAAAACAAAAGCTGATGCGAGCGATATAAGAGCTAAAATTGAATTAAAAATTACTTTTTAAATATATAAGTATAATTTTAGTTTAACAATATATATTCTTTAGCCATGTCGAAATTTTAAAGGCATGCAAATCTAGTGTCTAGTTTCTGGAATCTAGTTTCTTTCAATGTGATATTGCGTTTCTTTGTAAATTTAAATAAAAATAATATACTTTTTTTTTTGGAAAATTTAAAAAACAATAAAATACACAAATCCATATGTACACATGTAGACTTCACATGAAAAATCCACAGTTCAAGTTTCAGCACAAACGTTTAAATAAATATTTATGGCAAATAATTTGAAGTGCATTTATGCACACAACCGCGTTCATATTTTGTTGCGAATAATTTCCTATTTACGGTGGCAGTGATTCAATTCCATACCCAGTGTACTCAGCTTGCACTTCACCTTGAAACCGTTTTATTTTTCCCATATCAAATTTATTTAAAGAGCACCACTTTTCTAAAATAAACATTTAAAACTCAATGAGGAAACTGTATAATATTTTTTAAATGCAAAATTATTCCTTCTTTATAATCACATATTAACTATAATTATTATTATTTAGGTTACTCCTTATCCAAAAGTCCTTCAAGAGAACTCATCATGTATTAAATATTTCCCAAGTTTTTTGTTACTCTATTAAATTTGATTAAAGGTGACCTATTTTTCTATTTTATAGTCCAATTATTAGCCAAATTCAAACGTCATAGTTTGTATTAATAACTTCTGTCATAAATGTTATTGATTATATGTTTATTACATATATAATTCATATACTTTCAGTTTATCATACAAATTTGTATTAAACATGTGCTTTGTTGAAGATAATTGCTACGACTATCGTGGGAACACTACAATTTGTTATGGTCCCCCGCGTCTTTCAAAATAATTGAAGTTTGACAACTGGAACGGAACACTTACAATGTAGTTACTGTAATCAGAAAGTGTTAAGTTCTACAGTTTTATCTTAAATTGGAGTTATGAGTCTGTTATGGCTTGACTTATGTATGGAATAAGGTTTTGTATATCTTCTAGAATTTTTTACCGTTGGAACCTTTTTTCATAATAAAGGAGTTTATTAAGCAGTTTTTTATCTAAATAAATAATTTTATAACAAATTTTAGTAATCATATATACAATATATAATTAATTTCTATACTTACTATATTCTATACTAAGCTTAGTATAACATAACCGCATTAAACAAAAAGATAAAGGTCTTAGTTCTACCAGCTAATGTTAAAATATTGTTCCACCATAGTAATTCATTGCAATAATTTATTTATTATTAATTGTATAAATAACAACAGAAATTAAGAATTTTTAATAACCTCTGGTTCCCTTTTTCTGAACCATATCCTTTAACATAAAAATCATATAGTTTTCATACCAGTAGGTAGTATGAATGACTCATTGACATCTAGTAGAATACCTAACCTTAGCATTTGTCTATTTACAATTTCGTTATTTCCGTGATATAAACTACAGATTAGGCCTTTTAGCCGTACACATTAATTTCTTTCAAAATCATAGCTTCATTGTATACCAGTTATCAACAAACCTTCGTTCACCACCTCTCACACAAAAAGATAAATTGGACTCAAAAAACTGTACTGAGCTCTCTGGGGTTAATATAAAAACATATGCTATATTCTAACTTATTACAAATAAATCGGTTTTTACTTAATCAGTGTACAACTGTAGCTCTACACATAATGACGTCCATCTTCTTCACTATGCCATTACATATATAATATATATCTAATTGCAATTGATAGTGACTTTCAGAAGTGTTGATATTGCAACTGCAGTAAATTTTATTGCAATTGATTGGTAGATCCGTCTTACCAAGATGAGGATTTTCTGAAATCCTGATATTGAATGTATTAATTGCAATGTACTCATCTGGTTTTTCTTATAATCGTAGTCCACTCCCTCAAATTTGGTCAATTTAAATAAGAACAACTAACAATAAAATTCTTTTGTAACAGCGTTCCAAAAGCTAACAAATAGGTTAAGTCCTTGAAATAAATAATATATATAAATTATATATATATAATATATATACATCATATATATAATACATATAAATGTTGTGTGGACTTCAAACTGCTACAAAGTTGTTAACATTAGAATTTCTTAAAAAAAATTATCTTTAAAGTTGGGATCTGTATAATCTCTAAATAAAATGTCTATGCTTCCATAACTAACTTCTAGGGAAGTTAGTATTATTATATGTGGGCTTGAGTAGCTAATACTTTAAACATATCATAAACTACGAAAAAAGTAATAAATAAAACTATCCATCTATAAAGATCTTCAAAATTATTTTAAACTTTATTACTTATTTGTTATATATAATTATATACATATAATTATTAATTAATACTAATTTTTATTATGTTTTTCAGTTATAGCCCAGATGGCAAATCCGCACCGCCTCGATGGAGTTGTTTTCTCTGTGCACTTGGTTTATTTATATACCAAAGTTTAGACTCTATTGATGGCAAGCAAGCACGTCGCACGAACACCTCATCACCATTAGGAGAACTGTTTGACCATGGCTGCGACTCAATATCTACAGTTTTCGTGGCGTTATCTGCTTGTGTATCATGTCAGCTGGGTCATTATCCAAATTGGTTGTTCTTTCAGGTATATACATTAAATATTTTTTCAATAACGTATAAATAATTTTTTAATTAATTTTTTTAAGTGCTTTTGTGCCATTGGACTTTTTTATTGCGCTCATTGGCAAACATACGTTTCAGGCACATTACGGTTTGGTAAAATAGATGTTACTGAAGCTCAATTCACTATAATGGGTATACATGTTATATCTGCCATATTCGGTTCAGAGGTTTGGATGACTAAGGTATGATTACTTTGCAATTGATAAGTGTTGAACACTGGACTAATTAATACAATTAATTTTTAATTTCATTTTAATTTTGATTTTTTATACTTGAATGAGGTTTAGGAAGTCAATATAAACTTATAAGGTATAATATTAAGGAGATGAAATATATAATTGATAAATTTTTTTAAGCAATAATACTACAAGTATTATCAGTTTAAAAAAAAAAACTAAGTTCAGGTTAAACTGAACCTGAGAAGAAAATAATTTGCGTTTTTATAATTTATTTTGCTCTATATTTAAAATATAATCTAATTTATTTTTTATGTGTTTCATAGATAGATATATAATTATGGTTATATATACAGTATTTTTACTGTATAAAATTAAGTCAAAGTTACCCACTTTATTTTTATTTAATATGTGTAATTTTATTCGCTGATTACAAACTCGAACTAAATTTGCTATAATATATACAACGAACAATATTTACTTAAAAAAACATTTTTTTTTTTTCGATTAATACGAATAATACAAATCAACTATAAAAAAAAAACTTATATTTTGCCTATGGCAACACTTAGCAAATTCAAATTTTCTCTTTTGCTCTAAAGGTCCGCTCACGAGTGAAATTTACTTTATTGTATATTCAACTTTTTTGAATACAATATTTATTAACTCACATGTAAAGATAATCAAATAAACTAAACTGTGTGAAAAGTTTCAATCTACCGAATTACTCTAATATGTCCATACAATTCACTTAAGTATAAAAAGTAACTTCAAATACAGTATGCTATCGATTATCTGTGCAACCTATAATCCAAACATCTTGCTAATACGGACACCGCAGTGTTCGAACAGAAACTTCATATTAATCTGTATAAGCGTTAGGAATACCATTAACTCAATAATAATTATTATTATTGACATGTTCTGGCATTACATCAAAGGGGTAAATTAAGAACTTAGTCTATTTACATAGGACTTATACAAATCCCTGTTTCTAGCTATATGCCTTAACTCATTAAATGTTTCGTTCGTTTCCTTATTAACGTTTCTACGCCACATCATCTTTGGGCGTCTTCTGTTCCTTGCAGCTTGGGGTTCCATTGTAGAGCTATATATACTATAAGGCTAATAAATTATATTCCGTTGAATCTTTTCATATTCGAGTATTTACAAGGAATAGAAAAAAAAGTACCTTAATAATGACATAAAATTATTTACTCCTTATCTTAATATTATTATTAGATAATATTAGATATTATTAATATTAGATAATATTAGATAACTGTTATAATAATATAATAAATATATTACACAGATATCAACAGTTAGAGATTATACTAATAATAGTTTTTGTGTTCCAAGAAGTATGTCACGTCAATTAAAAAAATCTTCTGTATATTAAATTATTCGCTACTTCGCAAATCGATCAGAGGATCATAGGAAAAAAATGTTTTGAATGACTGGTTTAAATAATTATCGAAATAAAACAACTTATCTTTCCAATGTTAAATTTTAGTTTTATATATCGTATATTCCTTTTAAATTTTAAAAGTTATCTAGAACAGGTATAAATATTTTTATATTATATTGCTTTTTTATTTTATTTCATAAAATATTTTAATTTGTTGATAGTCTATTATGTGTTAAAATCTCTTATAATTATATATAAATTCAGTAAACCATATTTAAACTTTACTTGTTCTAATTTATTTAGTATTAAACATTTATTTTTACTTATATACTGTATCTAATTTCAAATTCTGCATACCAACAATATTAATATTTAAAAAAGTATATGTACTTAATATTTTTTGCTTGGTTTTATTTTAAGTGTTAATTTAAGTATTGAATTAAACAATTTAAAAAAAAATCATTTAATAATTCGAATTAAACAAGATTTTGTTTATATGTAAAACAGCAACACCCTTAACTGTTTAAATATACCCTCCTATAGATTTTTGGTAAAATAGAAATATGGTCCACCTTATCGCTAGCAACAATAGTTTTGGGTTTCTGGTCATTGACGTATATATTCTCTGTTATTTTGGCTGGCGGTGTTGGCAAAAATGGCTCAACAGTTGCTGTAAGTTCCTGACTTTAAATATCCCATACAGTTTTAATTTTTTTTTCTATGTAAACCAAATCGAAATTTCCATAAATATTTTTATTATATATACAATCTTTTGGCTAACTTTAAATTTTGAACAAAAACAATGTAGATAGCTCAATTCTTGGACTCCGACATGGTGATGAATCGATTGCCTACAT
>NC_051847.1:21476763-21515818 GCF_002237135.1 Teleopsis dalmanni | reverse complement strand
CTCTGGTTCCCTTTTTCTGAACCATATCCTTTAACATAAAAATCATATAGTTTTCATACCAGTAGGTAGTATGAATGACTCATTGACATCTAGTAGAATACCTAACCTTAGCATTTGTCTATTTACAATTTCGTTATTTCCGTGATATAAACTACAGATTAGGCCTTTTAGCCGTACACATTAATTTCTTTCAAAATCATAGCTTCATTGTATACCAGTTATCAACAAACCTTCGTTCACCACCTCTCACACAAAAAGATAAATTGGACTCAAAAAACTGTACTGAGCTCTCTGGGGTTAATATAAAAACATATGCTATATTCTAACTTATTACAAATAAATCGGTTTTTACTTAATCAGTGTACAACTGTAGCTCTACACATAATGACGTCCATCTTCTTCACTATGCCATTACATATATAATATATATCTAATTGCAATTGATAGTGACTTTCAGAAGTGTTGATATTGCAACTGCAGTAAATTTTATTGCAATTGATTGGTAGATCCGTCTTACCAAGATGAGGATTTTCTGAAATCCTGATATTGAATGTATTAATTGCAATGTACTCATCTGGTTTTTCTTATAATCGTAGTCCACTCCCTCAAATTTGGTCAATTTAAATAAGAACAACTAACAATAAAATTCTTTTGTAACAGCGTTCCAAAAGCTAACAAATAGGTTAAGTCCTTGAAATAAATAATATATATAAATTATATATATATAATATATATACATCATATATATAATACATATAAATGTTGTGTGGACTTCAAACTGCTACAAAGTTGTTAACATTAGAATTTCTTAAAAAAAATTATCTTTAAAGTTGGGATCTGTATAATCTCTAAATAAAATGTCTATGCTTCCATAACTAACTTCTAGGGAAGTTAGTATTATTATATGTGGGCTTGAGTAGCTAATACTTTAAACATATCATAAACTACGAAAAAAGTAATAAATAAAACTATCCATCTATAAAGATCTTCAAAATTATTTTAAACTTTATTACTTATTTGTTATATATAATTATATACATATAATTATTAATTAATACTAATTTTTATTATGTTTTTCAGTTATAGCCCAGATGGCAAATCCGCACCGCCTCGATGGAGTTGTTTTCTCTGTGCACTTGGTTTATTTATATACCAAAGTTTAGACTCTATTGATGGCAAGCAAGCACGTCGCACGAACACCTCATCACCATTAGGAGAACTGTTTGACCATGGCTGCGACTCAATATCTACAGTTTTCGTGGCGTTATCTGCTTGTGTATCATGTCAGCTGGGTCATTATCCAAATTGGTTGTTCTTTCAGGTATATACATTAAATATTTTTTCAATAACGTATAAATAATTTTTTAATTAATTTTTTTAAGTGCTTTTGTGCCATTGGACTTTTTTATTGCGCTCATTGGCAAACATACGTTTCAGGCACATTACGGTTTGGTAAAATAGATGTTACTGAAGCTCAATTCACTATAATGGGTATACATGTTATATCTGCCATATTCGGTTCAGAGGTTTGGATGACTAAGGTATGATTACTTTGCAATTGATAAGTGTTGAACACTGGACTAATTAATACAATTAATTTTTAATTTCATTTTAATTTTGATTTTTTATACTTGAATGAGGTTTAGGAAGTCAATATAAACTTATAAGGTATAATATTAAGGAGATGAAATATATAATTGATAAATTTTTTTAAGCAATAATACTACAAGTATTATCAGTTTAAAAAAAAAAACTAAGTTCAGGTTAAACTGAACCTGAGAAGAAAATAATTTGCGTTTTTATAATTTATTTTGCTCTATATTTAAAATATAATCTAATTTATTTTTTATGTGTTTCATAGATAGATATATAATTATGGTTATATATACAGTATTTTTACTGTATAAAATTAAGTCAAAGTTACCCACTTTATTTTTATTTAATATGTGTAATTTTATTCGCTGATTACAAACTCGAACTAAATTTGCTATAATATATACAACGAACAATATTTACTTAAAAAAACATTTTTTTTTTTTCGATTAATACGAATAATACAAATCAACTATAAAAAAAAAACTTATATTTTGCCTATGGCAACACTTAGCAAATTCAAATTTTCTCTTTTGCTCTAAAGGTCCGCTCACGAGTGAAATTTACTTTATTGTATATTCAACTTTTTTGAATACAATATTTATTAACTCACATGTAAAGATAATCAAATAAACTAAACTGTGTGAAAAGTTTCAATCTACCGAATTACTCTAATATGTCCATACAATTCACTTAAGTATAAAAAGTAACTTCAAATACAGTATGCTATCGATTATCTGTGCAACCTATAATCCAAACATCTTGCTAATACGGACACCGCAGTGTTCGAACAGAAACTTCATATTAATCTGTATAAGCGTTAGGAATACCATTAACTCAATAATAATTATTATTATTGACATGTTCTGGCATTACATCAAAGGGGTAAATTAAGAACTTAGTCTATTTACATAGGACTTATACAAATCCCTGTTTCTAGCTATATGCCTTAACTCATTAAATGTTTCGTTCGTTTCCTTATTAACGTTTCTACGCCACATCATCTTTGGGCGTCTTCTGTTCCTTGCAGCTTGGGGTTCCATTGTAGAGCTATATATACTATAAGGCTAATAAATTATATTCCGTTGAATCTTTTCATATTCGAGTATTTACAAGGAATAGAAAAAAAAGTACCTTAATAATGACATAAAATTATTTACTCCTTATCTTAATATTATTATTAGATAATATTAGATATTATTAATATTAGATAATATTAGATAACTGTTATAATAATATAATAAATATATTACACAGATATCAACAGTTAGAGATTATACTAATAATAGTTTTTGTGTTCCAAGAAGTATGTCACGTCAATTAAAAAAATCTTCTGTATATTAAATTATTCGCTACTTCGCAAATCGATCAGAGGATCATAGGAAAAAAATGTTTTGAATGACTGGTTTAAATAATTATCGAAATAAAACAACTTATCTTTCCAATGTTAAATTTTAGTTTTATATATCGTATATTCCTTTTAAATTTTAAAAGTTATCTAGAACAGGTATAAATATTTTTATATTATATTGCTTTTTTATTTTATTTCATAAAATATTTTAATTTGTTGATAGTCTATTATGTGTTAAAATCTCTTATAATTATATATAAATTCAGTAAACCATATTTAAACTTTACTTGTTCTAATTTATTTAGTATTAAACATTTATTTTTACTTATATACTGTATCTAATTTCAAATTCTGCATACCAACAATATTAATATTTAAAAAAGTATATGTACTTAATATTTTTTGCTTGGTTTTATTTTAAGTGTTAATTTAAGTATTGAATTAAACAATTTAAAAAAAAATCATTTAATAATTCGAATTAAACAAGATTTTGTTTATATGTAAAACAGCAACACCCTTAACTGTTTAAATATACCCTCCTATAGATTTTTGGTAAAATAGAAATATGGTCCACCTTATCGCTAGCAACAATAGTTTTGGGTTTCTGGTCATTGACGTATATATTCTCTGTTATTTTGGCTGGCGGTGTTGGCAAAAATGGCTCAACAGTTGCTGTAAGTTCCTGACTTTAAATATCCCATACAGTTTTAATTTTTTTTTCTATGTAAACCAAATCGAAATTTCCATAAATATTTTTATTATATATACAATCTTTTGGCTAACTTTAAATTTTGAACAAAAACAATGTAGATAGCTCAATTCTTGGACTCCGACATGGTGATGAATCGATTGCCTACATCATTGATATAATATTATTATTATTAAGATTATAACTTGAAATAATTGCATGATAGGCATCTTGCACACAATCTATAAAAGCTACTTTAATATGTTAGCTCATTGGAGTCAGAAATCGATTCATCATTCTGTTGGAGATTTCATATTTTTGCCTAAAACCCTTAAAGCTCTTTCCCATATATTTAAAATATTTAAAACAATTATTTGGTATAATTATACTATTCAATAAAAAGAAACATTGAGTATGCATATTTATATATATTATTATAAATTATATGTTATATAAATAATTATTGTATATGTTATCTTTAAATAAAAAAATTTTATTATACATATTATATATTTGTGTATATATTTATATATACAAAAGTATTAGTGGCGTAACTACGTTGGTATGAGAAGATTAGATCGTATGCAGTGTCACCATGTCAAAAAATTCCAAATGAATAAAAAATATTAAGTGCCCTCCCCGATCCTTCGAAGAGATTTTACAAGCAGATCCCTGTGGAATATTGAAACAGTGGGTTTTTTCACTACTCTTGTTTCTCGTTTAGTCTTGATTTTTTAACATATGCGTTGTTTCTTTTCTGATATATAAGTTCGTCCTGTTTCCAGATATGTATTGTATAGCTTCCTTAATGCTGTTAATGTGCAATATCTGTGCCGTCAGTGAGCGAAGTTTTTCATAACCTAAACTTTATCATTATTATCCGTGTTTTCTACATTATAACCGTCATAAATTTTTCCTTATAACATTTGCCGTCTTCAGTTATATTTCTTCTATTTGGCGATTCTACATCTACTTACCGCAAAATCGTACGATTTCATCTCTCGAATAATATGGTAACCCCATATTACAAAATATGCATGCAAATTGATATGAGGTGCCACAGATGATCATTGTAGACTTGGTATAGTTCATTGTTATACATATCGTGTGACACTTTTTTAACTTCATGTACGGCGCTGATTGTGTTTCGGCATTTCAGTTTGTTTTTTGTCGTCCTTTTTTGTCCTGTCACTAAAGCAGACGTCAGTATGACTCTTATCACAGTTTTATGAAGGTTTATTCAGAACTATTCACGATACTCTATGCAATAGTTAAGTCTGTCAGATTTGATTCTATTACTAATTAAAACTTAAAGGTATTTTTGTTATTTTACAATAGTGAATAATTTTAAAAAGAAAAAATCTGTAGTTCAAGTCAGAGACACACTTAGCGACCACTAATAACTTTATGTATTATAACTTTATATGTATTATAATAATATATAAAGTGAATTTATCTTTTTTGTGTTGAGAAGGTGAATTGCTTTTTGCTCCGCTAGACGACGACCATCATCAGAATGTTGTGCCGACTCCCTAACATTAATAATTAATATACAAATGAAAACACCCCTGCTTCGGAGAGATTTATTCCTTCTCATAAACGCTTTCGCATTATTTCGAGTAGGGTCTCTTTTATGTTGGCATTTCAAGTCATGCTCTTTTGCTTTTCGATCTGCGTCCAGATCTCAACCTTTTTACCGCATTTTCTTCGTGTCTTTATTAGCTTAGCTTCTGATACTCTTTTCTAGGTCTAACTTCTTTGAGGACTTGAATCACATATGACTCTATCGTTCGCCAGTTCTCTGGGATGGCTGTCATCTTTTCCACTATATTTTCAGTATTTATTAGTCCAATTTGGATACATAAAATAAATACATAATATTTATATATAAAAATTCACAATATACAAATGTATAATATATGAAAAGTTCTTATATAAATATAAATAAATATATATTTCAGACATATATTAGTCTGAATTAAATATATGTACATATACAATTATTTATATAACATATAAATAAAAATATGTATCAAAATAATAAAGTATACATTATCAAATAATTGTTTGCATATTAAAATATTTATTAATAAATATATTAAGCAATTTTTATTCAATATTGATATATGCATATATATTCATAAAAATAAAATAAAATTAACATGTACATTATTAATATTATCCTATATATTCTTAAAATAATTATCGTCAAATTATAATTTATTTTTATTTTTTAACCAAATACTTTTTATACACAACCACAGGAATGCTTTATATATTTCGTAGAATTTAGATATATGTTTAGTAAAGGATTTATTACTTATATATGTTTACAAAGCTTATAGATGCTTTTTTAACGGAACGCATAGCATATTTTTTTATATATAATATAAATTTATTTTATACTTGGTATAAGGGCCTTTTAAAACAATTTAAGAATAATTTTAATATATATTTACATATTCATATATAAATATTAGTACTCTCCCTCTCTCTCTCTCTCTCTCTCTGTTATATTTAAGAACAAAAAAAAAGCGCATAAAGAAGATTTTAGTACAATATAATTGTCATGGTAGATATTGTTAAAATACGACTTTGCTTTAGTTAATAATATGTACTCGTACTATATATGTTATTTGAATTTCACTTTATTTAGTTAATTGTAATATTTTTTATATATTTATATACCTAAGACTGTCGTTTTTTATAAACCAGAGCATAATTAATATTTATGATATGATAAGTGGTTATAAATTCGTTAGAAAAGTTTTTGGTGTTATAATGAAAACTGAATTTGTATTTCAATGGTTCTAAATTTAAAAAATGAAAAAATGAATTCTTTAAATAAAGAATTCTATAATATACATTATCAAATGTTTCCACAATGCAGTGAAAGTTCTGTTAAACGGCCGGGTTTATCAATAGAGATATTTCTGACAAACAACAATCTTTTAAATGAACTATATTCTTAATCTTAATACATAATTACGGCGCGAAAGATGGAAACGGCTTGTAGACAGCCTATGTCCAGTATAAGAGGCTGCTCGAAATCATAGACGTCGAACAAGACGTATTATTATTATTATATTCTTAATCGGACAGAATTGTTGATTCTATCGATATCTGCTTAAGAGAGCTTTCACTCTGTCCTAATATCCTCTCAAGTCCCTTTATAATTATTTTATCTCATTAGATTTTTTTTATATTTTACTTTATTTTAAATATTATTTTTTTTTGTTAATTATTTTTTTTACATGGTCTAATTCACTTTATATATAAAATTTAAACAATTTTCTAAAATTTCGAATTCAACAGATTCCAATAATTGGCTGTCATTGGAATTATATAATACTAATTGGAGTTACTTTGGGTTATTTATTAAATGTAGTACAATTTTCGAAAATGTTTAGTGAAGGAGGCAGTGGCAAAAATGGGTCCACAGTTGCAGTAAGCATTAAATTTTCAGTTAATCAAAACATTCCAACACAATTTTTTTATCAAATAAAATTTAGATTTCTTAACTTTTGGTTAACAAATAAATAATGAAGCGAATATTACAAGAATAAACACAATTTAATACAAAAAAAAAAAAAACATTACACATTTATACACGCAACATTAATTTCCCTTTAACAAAATTAGCTGTCGTTTGGTTTGGCTTCTATTTTTAATAATTTTTATTTTACAATTTTCTAATATATTTTAATCACTAATTTGTTTTAATTTTCATTAGACAAATAATTAACGGGAACTCATTTAAAAACAGTGATTACTACATATTCACCACAAGTTGAATTCGTAATGCTCAAAATTCAACAAACTCAACATACATTGTGTTGGTTGCTGATAATTGTACACGGTTAAGTACAGGATGGGTCATAAGTGCTGGGTTGACTTTTAATGAGGGCTACAAAATATTCGAGAAGTACGATGTTCGAGTAGTTCATGTATACTCGAATTCGAATCTTTAAATCGAACACTTTAAATATTCGAAAATGTTCAAGGTGCTCGTAAAGCAAGTCTCTTTTATATTAAATTAAATACAAATATGTATCACAGTAAATCATCCCATATTTTGAAGCAACTCACTCTGCTCGAACGCAAGTATACTCGAAAATCAAAATACTCGAAGTTTCGAATAGCTCGAATAATGTTTGAAGCTCTACTTCTAATACATAATGGGATTTGACATTTTTGGTTTATGAAACATTTGCGGGCATTATAAAAACGTTCTTATATATAGATTCGAAGGTCATTCAATTAAAAACTGATTCAATATACATTTTCTCCATTGATAGTATATGGTATATTTTTGTAGTTGGTTTTATTAATAAAATAGTATTCACCAGACTCAGAATATGTATGTACTATATAAGGTGCGTTCGTTCGAACTTTCATCGTATTGGGTAATAATATCAATGTAGTAGATAACAAAATCAATAGTTTTCATATTCAGTTTTATTTAGATTAAAATATTCATTAAAATCATCTTTTTTTATATTATAATGTAAAACATTAAGATAGGTTGAATATTATTTATAATAAAATATTCTATAATATAAGAAAAAGGGTTTTTGTAATGAAACATTTTGTTATAAGCAGTTTTCTTATATTAAATAAAATTACATTGACTAATTTTTATATATTGTTTGTGTGCGAGTTGAGCTGAAGTCTTACTAAATTGACGGGTATACTAAACTATACCGATAAGGCAGTGAGAAAAACCAGATTTAGTCAATTTGCAATTCTATTAAATAATAACAAATTGTTTTAAAGTGTTAATATTTAATTATTATCAAAAGCTGTTCGAAAAATTAATAATGTTTTTTATATTAAATAGATCATAATGTAACAAAAAATATGAAAGTTAATAGAATCTATTTTTATTTTTCAAGAAGAAAATTAATTATAGTTCAAAGCTTTTAAAAGAGTATTAATTTTTTTATGTATTTTTATTTTGGTTATAAACTATCATAAATTTCAAATAAAAAATTTTTTACTACAGCTTTATCGGTTTCATATTATATATAACAATAATTTAGTACAAAATATTGCTAATTAGCTAATTATATTTATTTATTTATATTTATATATTTATATTTAAATTATATTATATTTATAATTAATTGTGATATAACACAATTAGCCTTTTATTGTCTTAATGTTATTTTGTTTCGTAATTTTTTTTGACAATTTCACCAAAGAATTTAATTTAGTGTAGTTAATTTAGCTCAACTCGCACACAGCTGTTAAAGTCGTTTTATTTAGTTTCTAAAAATCTTAGTATTCAAATTAAGAAAAAATTTCTAATTTTAATATATTCTATTCAATAGATTAGTAGTGTCGCACCATATTGAGGCATGTTGCACATTAAATTTTTTAATAAAACTGTGCTTCATACAATTTCCTTTAAAATTCTCTTTAATTCTAGACAAAGGTTTTTTTGAAAAATAATATTTTTTCATATATATAGTTTATTTAATAAATTTTATTTATTTATTTAAATTGCTTTTATTGAATTTTTTTTTAAATTGTCACTTAGCTGCCTTTATTTGGATGCGAATTAAGAAGAATGCCACTGTATGTAGCTTGTGGTGTTCATTTATTATTAGCTTTACGTTATGCAAAAGTCGTTACTACTGAGGGATGTGGCAAGAATGGATCATCAGTCGCTGTAAGACTTACTGAGTCATTTCAAAAACAATATTAATATAATTGGCCCACATTTATTGTTTATATATGAAATTCTGACATATTGGTTGGTCATTTCATATTTTTTTATTAGTTCCACAAATCACATTGCTACATATATATCTTTATATATACATATATATATATATTTGTCCCAAACTATTCAGTTCTAAAAAAATAGCAAACACTTTATATACAATATATAATCACTTAGTAAGCACATACATACTCCAAGCACATATTATTGTAGAAAGTAATCGCTTTTATATATATTGATATATATATCTCATGAAGCACATTGATTCAATACAAATTTCCACTAAAACATTTTTATGTGTCTTAGATTATATATTATAATTATAAATTCAATGTACAACACAACTGTAAAAAATCTATATGAAAAGCTTTTTGAACATAATCCATTTATAGCATTAGAAATGATACTGTAATATATAAGTCAGCATAAAATTTGTCAAGTATAAAAATTCATAGAATATTTTATAATATTCATGGGAACATAATATCAATTAGAATATTAAAAAAATATCTATATAATGCATTTATTAAATGATAGGAAAATCTTTATGTGAAATACAGTTCAGTTGGTTCCTTAAACGATCGGTTCTACGTCCTGCAGGTATCTCTAATCGAGTATCAAGTACTTGAACTTCTAGAGGCGAGCGGTTTACATCAAAGCTATTTGTCTTTTTACACTACCAAATGTCACTCACTCCTCCTGAAATAAACTTATAAGCAATTCTACATTCAGGTTTTCCATACAAGCTACAATAATATCAGGCATATCATAACTGTCCTATCGAAATTTTTCATTTATACGAAGACAGACTTTAGAAAGTAGGTTCGCTACAACAGCCTAAAGCAAGAATATTCACTTAAGTCGGTCGCAAATTACTTTGAAATCGAATATGGAATATCTCTTATACGTAAAATATATTAAAACAAAGTTCTATACAATGAATATAGCTATAATTTTCAAAATAATAAACCTTTATTAAACTATTGATTAATAGTTGTAGGTCAACTTTTTCCAGATACAATTTGGACATTATTAATCACTCTTTAAACTGGCGTACATTATTACGTTTAATTTAGAAATGTTTAATTACTTAAATATATGAAACTACATACTTCTTGAACTATTTGTCATCTATTAGTGGGGACTTTAATGACCGGCTCACTAACTTCAATGTTAGAAAAAATATATAGTAGATATACAGTAGTATGCTTAGGTCCAGCATTTTAAGAACTAAGCTATATATGAGAATGCTGCCAAAATTGATTTCCATATAATGACATTCAACAAATCGCTACTTCCCGGATTTCACAATTCTAATATTTACTTACTGCAGTTTTTTTTCCTACCTAAAATCTTTTAACTTTTTATCATTTTGAAAAAATCGATTTCTATCATTTTTGTGTTCTTTAATATTGTAAATCTTAGTCCACAGTTCTTATATGTTTCTAAAAATAATATGTAGTTTTTTAAAACTCAGTTTAGTTTATATTCTTGCCCTCTAACGTCTTTTTTAAATTATTGTAAATTATTGTTATATCAATTTAGACAAACTAAAGTTTTAAATTTTTAGTTAGTTATTTTAAATTTATTTTTTTCATATCTAAAATTTTTTTTGGATGTATTTTACAATTATGTGGTTATCTATAATATTAAAAAGTCAAGATATACTATTTAAGAATATTTTAATTTTTTAAATCACATGTGTAAACACTCTTAACAATTATGTTTTTAATTCTCATTTGGTTCTCATTTGTAGTATAGTGCATGTTGCTACGTAATAATATTAGTTGCTTGAATTTATTAGCTAACATAATTTGTAATTAACCATTTAAATATCTAATAAACGCTGTATTTTATTAAACTTTTACTTATCATATATGTATTTAATATAAATTCACCACACTAAATATATTTTTTTTCACCACAAAACAATTTTATAAGTATTTGTTGCACTTAATCACTTTCTAAGTATACTTTACTTATTTCTATAAAATCACTTTGCTAAAATCTACACAGTATGCTTCAAAACCGTATCTTAAACTAAAAAAAAAAAAAACATTTCAAAGCCAAAAGAAGTATTTAAAGAAATTATTTAAATTAAAAAAAAAAAAACTTTTCGGTAATAATTGCGAAAAATACAGAAAATATAAACTTAAACTCAATAATAAATTATAATTATAATTAAATTGCAAAATAAATATGCGAAAAGTTTTTTTTTTCATTTGTGTTGTCCTTTTAAACAACTCTTTTATAGCAATATATAATTTATATATTATTCTTTATTTACCTTGTTTAATATCAAGGGTACAAGTGTACTTTCCCCGAGTATACCACTGACATTAGTGATTTTACCAGCATTTATTATTGCTCAAAAATCACCACAAGGCTTATTTGTGGAACATTCTTCGCTATACATAATGGCATTTGGAATGGTAGCTGCCAAAATTACCAACAAACTTGTGGTGAGTATGTTTGAATTATGTTATTATATAAGTCGAAATCCGAATAAGAAGTTTAAAATATATATAATATATGTAGTGTGACAAATACATGAATCGATATAGTAGATCCTGCTTGCAAGAACGACGGGGCGATCGAAGTAATTAATAGTTTGCTTTGGCAACCAATAACTACTCGCTCTGAATTAGAAAAATGAAATGCAAGTTTAACTGAATCACAATATTTTAATTTTAATTTCGTTGAATGAAAATCGTAACCTAAATCGGAACCTAGAATTCTGGAACAACACATACTAAACTGGTCTAATATAAATTTTTTAAAATCTTGAATATTCAGAATTAAAAACCAGAGCTATGCTATTAAAAAGATATATTCTGTTCAAAGTGTTTCTTGGACTCTAGTGAAGTAACTACTTTAGTTTACGGTCTAGTTGACCAACTCACAAATCCATTGTAATATCTACCTATATTATTATCAAATACCTATTTCTCTTTACTTTGCATTCCAGTTTATATGTTTATTTTTATATAGAATAATTTTAAATTAATTAAAATTTTTTAACATATTAATTTTTAATTGAAAAAATAAATTTTTAACTTAAAAACTTACTTTTGCATTTATAAATTGAAATTAATTATTTTTTCTGTGTACAGATTGCACATATGACTAAAGCAGAAATGGAATATTGTGATTGGTCATTACTTGGACCTGCATTATTGTTCCTCAACCAATATTTTAATTGTCCAGTTCCTGAAATTTACTTACTTTGGTTAACATTTATTTGGAGTACACAAGATCTGATAATGTATTGCACTCAGGTATGTAAAATAAAATTAAATTTTGTTGAAATATAATTGAAATACATTCATTTTTATTTTGTTATTAAAAGGTTTGCAGAGAAATATGTAACCATCTAAATATCTGCCTGTTCAAAATACCATATCCACAAAAAGTTGCCACAGTAAGTCAAGGTACAAATGTTCCAGTTATGTCTGGATCGCAATCCAATTCAATATCGCATGATAAAAACGGCGGTACCCATCATCGACGAATGCCCAAACAATCCACCAAAAAACAAACTCAACATTAAAATTAAAACAAAACAAAAACATAAGTTATTTACACATTACTAAAACATTTTTATATTTTAAACAATAGACATAATACAAACTGGTATCTCTTATTAATAAATTTAAAAAGAAAAAAGTTTCAGAGCAGTAAAACTCTATTAAAATGCAATATATACCAAAAGAAAACAATTAATTTATAATATTTTAATGACTTTTTGTTGCAATTGGAAATAGCATAGGTTACACACATTTATTTTTATATCTCAAACATAATATACATTTATACCGATTCAAAAACATGTAACGCGATTTTCCAAGAGGCTTAAAATTTAATTTTAACGATATTTGTTTATTGCAGTATGTATTTTTATAATATGATAATAATATATGTTGCTAATTTGCTACACCTTACCATATTTTTAATGCAACTGATTTGTTGAGTTTTCTTGAAATATTGATCTAATCATTTTATTAATATAAAACATTTTTTTTTAAATTTTAATATACGTATTTTTAAAAAGTTTGAGATATTTTATATCTATATATTTTTTAAAATGTCTTACTACAGTCATAATGGAAAAATCTGCTTAATATATGCTTTAATTAAAATTGTTTTCTATAAAAATATTTAAACTATTTAAATATTCTATAATAATAATATTCGAATTTTATTTCACGTTAAAACGATATTTTGAAAATTATTTAAATATACCCCAAAATCACATATCTCCATTATAAACAATGAAACTTTAATGTTGTTGTTGTAACCCGCCGGGACCTGCTTGTGGAGTCCCTTTGGGAGATGTTGAACGGTACTTGGTCGACGTAGGTAACGAGTGGCTCCGGAACGTAGACCCGACCGTTCTTGAAACTTTAATAATATTTTATTATAATAATTTATTAATATTCTCAGTATCACGCTTTTCTCCCAGACAAGCGAAATATATATAATTTTATCTCCAAATATTTTTCTTGAACCATAAATTTGTATATCGTCTGGTTGTATTAAAACTTAATGTACTCTACATAGCTGTTATTTAAATCAAATGAAAAAGTCAAGTTACTCGGCTTTAGTCCTGGTTTATTATGTCGTCCTAACCTAATTCAACAATCTGTTCCATTCCTATCGCTGATACCCAAATTAACTGCAATCACCATGGACTATTATATCACCTCAAGCATTAAGATAATCCGATACTAATATGTTCTCTTTAAAAATATAAAAAATAATATTAATTTCACTTTATTTTTTGATCATAAATAAAGTATTAAACTCAAGCTATAGGAAACATATTTTTAATCATTCTCATTTATTTTTTAAAACGTTTTTCTTATTTAGGTATATAGAATCTAAGTTAAAATATTAAAATTTAACTTAATATTAAAGATTTTGAATAGCTCTGAAACTCAAACAAAAAAATACCTTTTGTATTACGATTTTTTTTTATATAAAAATAATTAATTTTTTTTTTTTGGAGTACTGATATATATTAATTTCTTATAAACCTAAATATTTTTTTTTTTAATTTCATAATATATTTTAATTTATTTGACGCTCTTTTATTAGAAATATATGATAAAATTTTAAATTTAAATTAATTTCTTCTTCGATATATGTGTGAGAAAAATTAGTTAACTAATTAATATATTAAAATAAGTACACTTTAGTTTAATATGTATTGAAGTGAAATAAAAACAGAATATGCAAATAAATATTTATGTCGTTGATGTTATTCAATATATAGATTTCAATGTTGTCTTTAGTCTTAAAAAAAATTATATTATTTAATATGTTAAATTTTTAGTCTTTGTAGTGCTTTAATATCATTTAATGTCTATTTATAAAATAACTGTGAAGAATTATATTCTTTAAACATAGCGAAACAATATTGTTATTTAGTTTAGTTATTTAAAAATTATAATATAAATTACTCTTATGTTAAAAACTAAACTAAATGTATATATATAATGCGAAAATAAGTGAGCACATAAATAGAATTTAAAAAATCGCATAACTAATTTACTGTGTTATATGTATATATACATATAGGGCTGATAATTAAACAATTTGAATTATTTTTCTTATCATATAAATTCATTTGAAGTTATTATAATTCATTTGTTTCAGTTTTTTAAACTTAAGACAATATTGTGGTTTTATAATTTTATTAAAAAGTAAATAATTTTTTAAATTGTTCTGATATAATTTAAAAATTACATAACTATATAATTAAATTTTTGTAATTTTTGTTGAAATTACATATATACGTAAATAAAAGTTTTATCTTCGTCTATTTAAAACATCAAAATCAAAAACGGTCAATAAATCAATTATTTATTAATAGTGTAATATAGTTATTAATAACGATAAAAGACATTCTTCTTAATTAAATAAGTTTTAAATTATTTTCTGTATTGATTTATTTAATACACCTTTGTAAATTGCTGGGTAAAAGAAAATTAATGTATAAATTGATTCCTTTTTTAGTGACATAATCACTACAAATATTAAATCAATTATTTTTTAGCGAAGCATTTGTTACAGTTTTTAATAATATAAATATATTAGAAGTTCCTTTTGATTTTTATTATTTTTTTATACTTCAATTAATGTTCTGTATTGATTTATTTATGTTAAAACTACGTTCTATTTTATATATAAAAATAATAATTTAAACAAAATATAAATATTTTTAAAATTGTCAATGAATTGATTTTTTAGTTAATTTATAAAACACATGTTTTAATAATATAAAATTTATAACTTATACATATTACAAAAATAACTTCTGTATTTGTTTATTTATATATTTGAAAACTACCACATATTTTACATATTTTAAATAAAACAAATATTGTAAAAACTAATAGCGAAATAATTTTTTTTAAAAAATTTATTACTTATGTACCTGTCAATATTTATTTTACAAAATTAACTTCTATATAATTTCTATATTTATTTATTAATTTTGAAAATATGAAATATTTTACAGGGTAACACTAATTTATTTAAAAACCAAATTTCAATAAAGCCTTATTTTCAATTACTGCAATTATTATCAACATATTTACACTATTAATATATGTATACTTTTGTAATAATTATATTAATATATAATTAATGCATTAATGTTAAATAATAATAATAAATATCAATCAAATCAAATATATAAAAATATAAAATAACACTATACAGTGTGGCGATAAAGATAGTACTATATACAATGGCTATGAACCACATAAATTTTTGCCATATTGCTTTAGTTTAAATCCCGGCTCTTCTACGCTTTCGGTTCAGTACTTGCAAAACTAATAGGTCGGTTAAAATATATTCTAAAATCGGACGTTGTTGTTTAAGACTGGTTCGATTTCGGCCTGATTTAAAGCTCTGCTTTATAAATATTCATAGATTTATCTAGTAGGTCGGTTAAAATATATTCTAAAATCGGACGTTGTTGTTTAAGACTGGTTCGATTTCGGTTTGATTTAAAGCTCTGCTTTATAAATATTCAAAGCTTTATCTTTAACTACAAATTTCTGCTTAATTGAAACAACCGCTTCATATCTATACCATAATAAATATAAATGCAAGGAATAAATTTATATATATTTAAATTTAAGTTTTTATATATATAATGTAAATAAAAACTGTATTTTATTATATATTAATGATTATTTTAAAAATGATTAATTTAGTTAAAATAATTATTAATTAAAGTTGATTAAAAATTGTTTAAAAACATTTTTTTAATTTAGTTTTATTATATATTAGTATAATTATTACTAATGTATAATACAGATTTTATTGACAATTGTAAATGATTAAAATCTTACACATTATAAAACCACATATACACATAATTAAATTAATTTACATTTTAATTTCAACTAATTAAAATAAAAAACAATATATAATTTGATAATAGTGATGTAAACTATTAAAAATTAATTAATATTTAAGCCAACAAAATAAATGCAATTATCTTGCAAAATTTTTGTATCTAAATTTTAAATAAATGTAAAAATTAAAAAATAACTATTTTTTTTATTACTATTAATATATTTGGTTGATGCAATAAAATAACTATGATATCCGAGACACTTTAGAAGAACTATAGAAAATAAAAAATCTCTGGTTTTGCTTCGTCCACCAATTTTTGTAGTTGTAACTCGCCTGTCGAAAAATTAGAGTAATATTGAAATATATACCAAGTCGCTCATAGAACCGTTTGTGAGGTAGTGATGTGGTGTTATGTTTATTAATACTAAGGGCTTATGTACCAAGAGGAAGAAAGATGGATCATTTGTTAACCTTTGTCATATAAGAGTTGTTGTCAGATGTCTGCACGCAAAGTAAAGATGCGTGTAAGTTGGCTCTAATGACCAACTGGAAAAATGTTAATTATTTTAGTGGCGGCTTATCAGCATTACGCATCAATCTTAACTATAGTAGCATAATTCTGAGGTTCCTAGAAAATAAATGCTCCAGATCTTTGCTTTTTATTTTTTTTTTATTTTTATGTTAAATCTGGCAGTGTTTCTGTGACACTAATATCTATTCCTAGCATTATTATACTATTCCTAGAAAATAAATACTCAAGGTTTTTAATTAGGAGATTCGTGTCTTTATAATTTTGTTTTTGGTTTAAGCTGCTACTATTTCTTGAACCGCCTTGTGTTAGATTTTTATTCTATCGTTTTCGGTTTTCTTTCAGTGATAGCACAGATTTCACTAATATACTTTCATATGTAATTTGGAATACGCTGGATAGCATAAAGTTGCAGATGATAACATATTTGGATGATGATTAGTGGTTATGGACAGCAACATGCGATATGTACCATTCTTAAGGTTTAAAAGCATTGCAACAAATTTTATATTGATTAAAACGATTAAATTATTAAAATTAAATATATTTTTACCTGAGCTTTCCTTTAAAATTTATTAAATCCAAAACACAATTTTTGATTTGTTCAAATCCTTTACTTTAAAATAACACGAGTTGGCATGAAAGATTGTGTAAAAAAAATCAGAGCAGCAGTACGCACTCAAAATAGTGGAAACTAGTCTAATTTAGAGACTAAAATCAGTTGTGTTAAATAGTGACACTTAAGGAATAAGAAAGTGTTGGCTGTTCAACCAATATCAGTGGTAGTTTTGTGCAAATATTTTACGAAATTGTCAATATTGTAAAAACAACATAGACAATTATATGATGATATCACTACACAGTGTGGGTTAAGCTGGAAACAGTGATTAACGGACAATTGCGTACTTAACTAACAATACTTCGTACTACTAGAAGTACTTTTCAACACAAATAAACGTTTTTAAAAAAATCAAACCTTTTATTATATATATAGATTAATATTAAATAAACACTAAAATAATAATTATTCACTTCATACTATCATAAGCAAAATGTACAATAATTACAAAACATTCATACTCGAGCGTAAAAAACTAACTAATTCTACATCTTTAACCATAAGTGTAACACGATTTCGATGTAACGTCAATAAGTACGCATCCGAACATATTGAAACCATGTACATTTCGGCTGCTGTTTGCAAAGCTTCTAGCGCTTCCTTCGTTATCCGATCAACAGAGGAGGAGCATTCCATCATTATTTCCCGGACGATACGACCAAATGGTAGCCTTGGTATCAATAAGTTCACGGTTTGTTGCAACCTCACAATATCTTGTATACATTTAGTAGGGGCATTTCTTTTACGTGGTCTTCTATTCAGACTAGACTCTACCCTCGCGTTTGAAGCCGCAGCACTTCTCGACGTTGTTGATTGTTGACTTTGATTTCTTGCAGTCGATTTTCTTGCTGTTGGCTTCGTTATTGTAGATTGTTGGCTTTGAAGATTTGTGGCCGACTTTCTAGGTGATAGCCTCCTTGCAGCGGGCACAGATATATTGCTTCTACTTTGGGATGCATTTAGAATTCGACTAGACGCTCTCTCCGGCGACTGGAAATCAGACGAAAAACTGCTTGTGTTATCCGTGTCGGTATCACCCAAATCCATTGAAACTGTTTTTGTACGAGACTTTGGTCCCGGTTTATTATGACGCCTCATAATTTAATTTCACATAAGCCTAATCAACGACAAATCTAAAATGCTTTGGTACTGACGGTTGTTTTTAAACAATTGGCGCGTCAAAAGAGAAATGTCAAAAGATTGGAACAGTGCTGTAAAACGTTTTTATATAAATATCTAAAGCAATACTATACGTTCACAAATACTTGCTAGTTTATGCGAATCTTTCAGTTCTAGTATTTTAAAATAGGTTCAAAAATTACAAAAATTTATATTGCTTTTAAAGTTGATATTAACTGAAATCTTCCAAGGCAGCTTAAAAGTATTTTTAATTCTTTTATGCAACGCTTAAAAGAGTTGTCTTACTAAAATTAATAATTAATTGATTTTAATAAGTTAAATGTACTTTGAAGCAAAATTATTTTAATGCTGTTACGGTGGATTAATATGGTGGCTGTATACCAAAGCCAACTTGAGCACAAAAGGTGTTCTATGATCCTAAAATCGATTTTAATGACCTTAAAGTAACTATAAAGGTTCTCATATATGAAATGATGCATTTAAATCTGAGTATGATATGTAATTAATCTTAATATAAAACCTACATAACTCCAACGAAAAAAATTAAAAATAGCATCAAAGTAAAAGCATACCCGTAATTTTAGCTATCATGTTTGTAATTTTAGCTGTCAATTGTTGCGGCTTTCAATTCAAAATTAACATTTTTGACAGCTTAAATTACAAAAAAAATCTCTTGTGTGAATCTAATATGAAATTATTTATGCTGTGTGAATAAGTTATAATTAAAGTTTTTAACAAGGTTCAAACTAAAACCAAAAAATATTACTTTTATTTAGCATGTAAAACTTTTTCGAATTTATTTCTATGTCACTTTCCTAATTCAAATATCTTAACATATATGCGAAGTATAATTGTCAATATAAAAAAATTATTTTATCATTGATGGAATGTTACTTTGAAATGTTTTAAGTAGAGCATTCTCAATAATTCGAAACAGTAATAATTAATTAATTAGAAAATATTAACATTCTTTCATTCTAATAAAACAACAAAGAAAATATATTTGCACCGAATTAAATTAGAATTGAATATTAAATAAAAATAAAGAAATTTTTAAAAATATTTGACAAAAATAAAAATAATGTACTTTCTGAAAGCACAAATAATAATTTTCGTTTCTTGAATCAATGAAAACATATCCCGTATTTATGTAATGTAATTTGCAACACCCTGTATATAATATTTTATTCAATCTAAAAAATAAAGTGAAAAAAATAGCTGACTTTTTAAAACCTAATATATGTTAAACATTTTCGATTATTATTCACTGTATATTGTATTTTTTGTGTATTAATTTGTGTTATGACTGTGTAATATCTACTTCTACTGTAGTTCATATACACAATATAATGTGAATACAACATTGTGATGAATATGAGGAATAAGAAAATACCGACTGGCGCAACTATCAAATCGAATCTTGCTCTATCGGTGTGTGGACGTGTTGCGCGTTATCATGTGAAAATTTTTGAAAACATATATATATATAATATGAAAAAAGAAATTAATTGCGTAAATTGTATTTCTTATTTAATTCTTTAGATTTGTGAATTACTTTATAATTAATACATATAATGTGAACCATATCTAAGAAAAGGCATAATATGCATTCTACTAGTAACTAAAAGAAAACACCAGCGCATCAAGTGCGTTAAAGTGGAAAACGTAATGTAAATAATGATAAAAATAAATTTTGCTACAATTAAATATGATAAAAAAGATTAAGAATAAATTTAATAAATTATATGTTAACAAAGATGTATTTTTACTATTTGCGGTATTTTGCACGATGTTCCTAATTCTTAATTAAAATTTTTATTGCATTATTTTCATTCCATATTTCATTTCCTCCACTTGTTACGATTTTTATTTGCTTCCTTTAATATCTTCAAAAATTTTGTTACGTGCGTGTTTGTGTTTATTTTGCTTTCTTGTGCATGTTATTTACGTAGAAAAAAACAAATTTTTTGTTTATATGCCTACTCCTTTTATGTGGATTTTGTTTTTATTTTGACATTCGCTTATGCTTTTAGTGTTGCACGGTTGCATGGCTGCCTTTTGTTGTTGTTAGGTATTTTGTTTTGTTAACTTACCTTATGGAATTTAACGTGAAATTTAGCTATCAAAATATAAATTCCTTTAAAAGTATGTATAATAATTAAACAAAATTCCATAAATTAATGAACACATAGTAATTAATTTTTTTTTGATTTAATTATACTTAAATAAGTATAAAATAATGAATTTTAGCGGATGTAAAACCGCAAAAGTGCATTGGCGTGATATTGTTTTGTTTGTGGAGCAATTGTAAGTGCAACATTGTTTATAAGGGGTATCAATGTGTATAAACATTTTGGTTTCTTTGATGTGCGGAAAAGTATATATATTTTTCAGTTAATTCATTTGATTTGTGTTTTTCTTTTAATGAGACAATAAATTTAAGCATAACGTAAATAAATACTCCAAACTGTTGAATTTTGTTCATGAAAACTGTTTATGCATTTAAAATAGAAATAACATGTAAGATATATACATTTACAAATAGTGTAAAAATGATATATAAGGATTTTCTAAGAATATATTTTTAATACAATAAATGGACTTTGGAGACAACACTATTAACATATATTCTTTTGCCATTGAACAAAATGGATTTATTTAGTTCCCTTTACGTTTATTCGTTCCAACGTAAATAAATCTTGAGATACAATATTAAAGTATGACACATGGACATTGGGTACGCATCCTGAATATTTTTAAAAAAAATCGCTATAAATTATTAACTTGCTCTACAAAAATCATTTATGTGTAGAAGTTTTGTATTGAACTGGCACTTTTTAAGTTAGAAAACGTTCTTAGAGATTTTTTACAGAATGTTTTTATTGAATTATTTTATTGTTTTAAAAATTATTTCATTGTTTTAAAAATTATTTCACTTTTTTGTTTTCCTTATACTTACTTTTTTGGTGCTATAAGGTGGCACATGTGTATTTAAAAATAGATACATATACGTTTGAGCTAAGTTAAAACTGACTGTATGCGTGAGTGAAGTTGGTGTTGCAGTCCACAGGGATCTATAAAGCAGAACACATGAAAATAATTACAAAGACTTTTATATGGGTTAGGATGTGGATAGATAATGGTAGTGTGCAAGATGATGAAATTGTTTAGGAGTAAGAATGTATTTAGAATGGGCGGAAAAACCTAACCACTTTAATGAGACGGGTCTAAAGATCGATTGGACTCAAATTTTAGTGTGCGTGAAAACAGATTAGTGACGTCATTGATGGTGGATTCCACTGATGATAGCTCCATTGAAGTAAGTAAGAAACGAATGCATCTTCGAGTGAGGGTTCTACTAAACATGATGCCAAAATAAAAATCGGTATATGACAAACTATTTACATAAGTCATTTTATAGATAATATTAAGTTTTGTGTCAACTTTTTTTGGGAACATTTTTTTTAGCCTTCGTTGTTTCTTAATTAATATTTAAACAGACGATGTTTACATTTCGATTAAAATAAGTGGATACAACATTCATCCTTTAAAAACAAAGAAAAGTTGAATTTTGTACGTTTAAATATAGAAGATCCTATCTCCGTATAATGTTAAGATGTCCTGAACAGCTGACATTTTGGCTTTCATTTCAGAGGCTTAATGTCTTCTGTTCATTTACGATCAGTTAAAAGCATTAAAGATCACCTATAGTAACTGTTCTGCCACTTTGGTAGCCACTATCTCGTAACATTTTTATTTACCATAGTCTAAATGTACTAGTTAGAAATGAATCGATTTTTTAATTACTCCAATTGTTTCCGCTTAATTTTAATATTAAAAATATTTATTATTTTATATACACACACGTAATCCTACACATAAAACATGATTTCTAAATTTAATAATTTAGCAATTATACTGGCTCAACTTTTGGTTAATATCTACTACCAGAACCCAATTCTTCTCTACTTAGAGATTCTCTTATACTCCACACGAGAAAAAAATAAACATAATTAACCAAAAATATAAAAGCAAAAAAAAAAGAGGAAAATTAACAAAGTCGCAGACGTAATTTAAAGCAGTGCAATAAAAAAATTATTAATTAATAAATTGTCATAAATTTTGTTGCTTTTATCGCTTATCAATACGAAGGCGGCATAGAAAAAGAAAACTTTAAACAATTTAAACACTAAATAGCAACTACTACTACCGAAAAAAAAATTAAAATTAAAACGAGATATAGAGAAGAAAATAAACAAAAACTATGGTATGAAAAATGCGAATTTGTCATATTCATTGTAATCATACTCTCTACACTCATATGAAAATAGTTTATAAAGTTTGTCATACTATTTTTTTATAGGAAAATAAAATCACAACAATCTATAGATTTAGAAGTGCGCGGGTCTATACCTCAGTGTTACAAATTTAAGGTAACCAATGTTGCTTATACAGTTGGAGTTGCACTTCCCTCTTGAAATACTAAACATAATTGCTTCCTAAAAATGGTGGTACAATCAGGTTAACAAAAATACAAACGTCTATCAACGTCTGTATTTAGCTAAACTGAGTCTATATTCAATCGATAGATGAATAACGTCTGCCTAAACCAATACGATTTATTTTGGCTTGTCTAAGGTTAAGGAACATCTAAACAAATTTTTGTCTACACCGATTTTTATCACATATAAACCTGGTAACCAATATATGCCGTAATAGAGCTTCTAAAGAAATCTATGGTTGCATGTCATTAACATTGCGATATTTCAGATTTTGAACTCAGGTTAAATTTAATTTCTTTCCTACGTTTTTGCTCCATTGTTCATTTAGGATTGAAGTTAAACAGTTAAAGTTGCATTAATAATTAATTAATAAGCAAAACTGTTTGAAAAGTCTCAGTTCTGATTAATTGTAACCTAAATTTAATGTTCTAACTTTTCTTATACGTTCATATATATTTATTTGACAATGTATTTTTGCTTTATATATGAGCCCTAAAAGTTAAAAAATTTATTAAACCAATAAAAAATTATTATTATTAAAATATTTAATCTGGTGGCTTACCTCAAACACATAGACCTATTTCCAATTTTCTTCAGACCTCAATGTAAATTCGAAACAGTGCTTGATTTTTTGTTCCTTACACCTTTTCCAACTTTCGGAATTGTGAAACCAACCTCAATAATTTTAGCTGTAAAACACATAATGCTCCGAGATGTCCCATTATTCCTTTCGCTCTCAGCTGCATACGTTAATTTTTATTGTATTCTTATCTTTGTTGTTTTTAACTTTAATTATCGTTAGCAAACTAAAAATTTTCTAGAGAACAGTTATAAATAAATTATAATAAATTAAATTATATTAATAAATAATTAGTTTTTAGCTATATAGGTGAAATTCTTCAAGATCTCTACTAAACCAAAAGTAACTCTTTTTCTTTTTTTCATTACAGTTCGAGGAAATGCGGAGAGCTTGCTTTAATGTTTCTTTTTAATTTAAATGTACATAATCTTATAAAACGAAAAAGTTAATAAAATAAATAAATATATATATAATATATTTAATATAAATAAAAGGTTTCATTGTGGCGTCGCTTATGAAGAATCAATAAGAATGGCTTCAGAGCCATTGTTTAAACATAAAATAACATTAAAACCACCTGCCAGAAATAGAACAATCGAGAAGGCTCCAGAACTTATAAACTCTTCAACACAAATTAAACAGTTAAAAAAGTTTCTAAAATGTAATTGCAATACCAAAACAAAATTAAATAACCACATAAATATATTATTTAATATAATAATAATACAATTTATTACAATTATAACAAAATCAGTTTATAAACAAATAAATAATATTAATAACAATTTGTGTCACAAAAATGTGCAACACCATAAATGGAATTTTTTATTGATTTTCATGATCTTAACTTCCTGCGTAGGTGATAGTTACCAGGCTAGAAATGGTAAGTACATATATAATATTTTACTACAATTTTTTAAAACAAATGTATTTTGTCATTTAAGTTGTTCATTATAAATAATTAAAATAATTAAAATTTATAGTATTTTAAAAATTATATTTTTATATAACAATGGTTATTTTTCGAAGTATTCAAAAAATAAACCTTACTTCAGTATGCTCTACTCTTCAATAGTCTAGTTTCTTGAGTTAGAAACAAATTATTTTATCTTGTAAAATGTTTTGCCTTTCACATTAGTGAAAGATAACTCACCTTTTGTTTTGATATTATTGCTATCTATAGAGATTCTATCTATATGACACCTGAAAATTTGTTAGAGTAGTCTTGAAAAACTTGTCGTCCTCCACAGTATTTAATAGACTACTCTCAATATTTTCTTATGTGGTATCATAATTTAATGTGAGTCTTGAAAATACAGTAACATATATCATTGTTCAAAATTTCCAGAGATGGAGATTAGTTTACAATAGAAAATTAGATATAATAAGATAATATTATATTTACCTATATTATATTTTTGACATCTTAAACAAAGTTTTCTAGAAAATTATGAGTACATAGTTCGCTAAGCTTTCAGCAAGTTATTTGTTTTTTGTGCTCGTTCAGTTTCGATTTCTCTCACTCTCATAACAATCCACTTTAAGCTCAATCATTCACTTATTCGAAATTCATTCATTTCAGTACTGCTCTATTTCTATATTTGGCTACATTGAAGTTCTCTATTAAGCTTTTGGGGATGCATTTAGTTTTTACTCTTCTACACTAGGGTTCTTGCGAGGAATGTGGTAGTAAAACGGCGAAAAATTGCTAATTAAGGTACATGGAAGTTATCTAACGGCCTGCCATTGCAACCAACCAAGGTTTTTGGCCACTTATGTTATATTTTACAACATTTTAAATGTTGCAATTATTTTAAACATTTGAAAAGTTATAATTGATTTTGACTCCTAAACTGACTGTTAAACTTGAAAGAATTTTTGGCATCTTTAACGATTTCAATAGTTCATCCATGTAAAAATATCGCTTTTCTGTAAATTATTATAAAACTTTTTGTCATGGAACAAAAATTTGTAAAAATTGTCGAGTTTAGTAATTTTTTTTAACTTATTTCCTTTGCTATATCCACATTTAGACCATATTAATATGCAATATAGATGCCGGCTTCTGCAGCTTGAGTGGTTACAAGACCATAAAAATCAGACCATGTAAACGACTGCATGTAGAACGCTCTACTCAATTTTTACTTGAAAAAATATGTGGACTAGATAAATATAACCGTGTTTTACGACCAGTGAAATACGCAATATGTTTTGTTTAGAATCAGTATGAATATCTTCCAAGAAAATAATATCGTTTAGGTCAATACTGAGACTCTGATTTAATATATCTTACAACCACTCCAGCTGCAGACTGCCGATGTCCACCGGGGCTTATTCTGTTCTATATAATTGAGAAGATTATAGCCACAAGCGATTTGTAAGTTGATCCTTTATTATTCAAAATGAATTTTTAAATAATTTGTTCCTATTAAAACCTTGCATAAAATAAATTTGCAATACATTTTAAATACTCTATGCTTACCTAAAGTCTATGACGATAAAGACGATAAAATTACTTTACCATATATCCATTCATTTGTTTTGCAATTGTGCGACCCATAAGGACATAGCTCGCAGACATTTATTTAATTGAGAAATTAGTTGAAAACTGAAAAAAATTGAGAATTTTAAAAACAATATATATAAAGACAAAAATGAACCATGGATTCAATAATAACGTATTCCGAATTTATACAAATAAAGGATTGGTTCTTTAAAAACATTCTTTAAAAGAAAAAATTTAATAAGAAGCGTATGAATTCAAAAAAAAAAAAAAAATAGAAGCATCAATGTAAACTGGAAAAATAAAAAGGAGTGAACATTATTTTTTTCAACATTGGCAGTCCAAAAGAGGATTTTCCTTTGCCAGTTATTTTCTACTTTTTCTTTTTAATACTTCAATTTCATTTTTTGCCATTGACATTGTACCAAATATCCACGAAAGTCATTGAAAAACTGCAGTTCAGCTCAGTTCAGTTCAGATTTCGCGAACCACCCAAAATGTGTATAAATCGGGACCGCACGTTCTACTGCATTTTTCCTTCTGACAACATCATCCTTTATAGCTGTGTTGGCTATAAAAAACGCTAACAAACTTCACAGCACAAAGGCAAAATTGCTTTTGTATGCGATTTGTGCAAAAGTGCAAAAACTCCCAAATACTTTTTTATTGAATCCGAATTTGAATAATAAATATCGTCCTCTTCCATTTGTTGCTCGCTTACCCTGTATTTTCGAAGGCAAAGACACATATACGCTATACGCAGGAAAAAAGGAAAAGCCCTTTGTTCATTTCGCTCCGTTAAAAGTAAAGTGAAGTGCATCTCGTTTTGTGCTCAGACTTTTTTATGCCGCACTATTCCATTATTCCCTTTTTAGATGTCCTACAAAGAGATGTTGGAGTATAGAAATGTTGGCGGCAGTCGGAGGAAGGCAATCAGGCTGACGTTTAATATATTGGAATTTGTGAATGTTCACTGTTGAAATGTAAATGTTCCTTTCGTTTACGTTTTACTAGTATGTCTATGGATGGCTATGAACGTCATAGTAGTAGTAAACGTCATCTCGTAGTAAGTGATGAAAGGACATCAAAGGAGTCATATTCGTTTTTCGTTAGGTTAAATCAACAAAATTTCATTTTTTTCTATTTCTATTTAACATTAAATTTTCTTCCTTTAAGGCACACATGATGATGATGACAAATTGTATAAAATCACGTATACGATATATATATATATCTTACTCACATGCATACATGACATACATACACACATACATAACATATATTTTTATGTAAATATCATTTAAATAACGTGTTAAATGAATTTTGCATATGTGACAGTGAGCTCAAAAGCTATTCAAGTTAGGGTGTCAATTTAAGGAATTTAATTTTATTTTAGGGTTGGAAATTAGCATGAAATATACTTGGGGGAATAGAGCCAATTATGTAAAATGTTGCATTTCTTAATTATGATCACATAAACGGTTTTTTAAATAATGAAACAGTTGACAGTAACTTATAGATAATAGATTTAATTATAAATAAACAATAGTAAATCTAAAAAGTATGACTACCATACAAATAGTAATCATAATATCAGTTTGTGTATATATAATTGGTAGGTTCAGGTACAGGTAAACTGTTCTATCATTGATGTAGTTGAGTTGATTTTATTGGCGGTAGAGTTTTCTCTTCTGTTCAAGAACTCTCCGACGCCGTTTTGTTACCCCACACTATTCGAAAATTTTAAGTTTAAAACCAACGTTCGGAGGATAAAGATAAAGGAGACGGTAATTAAAATATGATAATTTTTAGTGTAGGCTCATATGTTTCTTGACTTCCTTAGCGAAATATCTTAACTTTTCCTGACATAAATTTTTACATTGAAAGTAATCAGCGATTTCTTTTTCTTCTTAAATTATAACTTTTATTAAGCTACTCTTATCTTGTGACGGGGATACAAATAAAAAATTAATTTATTTCATTTTTTCACCCGAAAAAACCAACGAAACAGTTTTTTTCCAACATCTTCAGGGGTATTTTTCTTCTTATTCTTTGACACTACATTTCTGGTTGCATAGGATACGTAAATTTTTCGGTAACAATTTTATGGATATGTAATCATACTCTCCGCTAGTATGAATTTAATCTATTGATTTGAAATGATAGAATAATGTCATTGCAAAGATCTCGATAATAGAAAAATCTTTTACCATACTTGATCAATGTCAGATCCCTCTCCATATTAAGAGTTACGGGAATGGGAGTCGCGAGGATTCCATTTGTGAATTGGAAAACTAAGGTGATAAGGAGGTAGGAATGAAGAAATGGTATAGGGATATTAAATCTGCAAGGGTCAAGAACTCTCCTTATCAAACTAAGGTGATAAGAAGATAGAAATGAAGTAAAGATATAAACGTTATTAAATCTGCAATGGTTCAGAACTTTTTACCTTATTTCTGTTATCACTTCTGAAAATAGGTGCTTTTTCTCTATCATGCCGGAAATAGATATATAATATAGATTTATAATATAGGCTAATCGCAGTGCTCATTTGTTTGGTGCTATGTGGATATGTGGCAGCCTTTAAGTACGATGTAAAATACCATTCCTGACAAAACAGTTAAAGCAAGATTGTTTTCAGCAATAAATTTGGAAATATAAAAGTTTTGAATATTATTGATTGAGAAACAGGCAATTACAAAATTGACTGATAAAAATTTCACGAGAAAATAATAAATAATTATCAACCAGTTATTAATATGGAAAACCTACAAGATTATATTATATGTTTTGTCTTATCTTGTAATAAGATCTATATAGTATATAGATCTATGTAGTTCTGTTATTAATTTTCAGTTTTCCTAATCACACTTTTGTAATTTAAAAATGTCTCTAAAAAAATAAATAAAAGTTTCGTATGTATTAGATTTGGGGTTTTAGGTTTAATGTTTTATAGTTTTTATTTGTGTCTTACCTTATGAACTGTAATGAAGTTTTGTTTTAGGTCCAACGATTTTTGGAATCGTACTAGTATTAGTTTCAAAGAATATAATATATTAAGAAATTTCCTATATTATTATTTGAAGCATTATCATATTCTAGTAATATCCATTACTTTACAAGACCCAACAGTTTTATTGGTCTTATTGGTATTAGACTCAAAGAATATAATATATTAAAAATCTCTTATATAGTATTTGTACTTGATCATTCTTTCATGTCTGGTAATTATGTCATACTGGTAATATCCGTCATTTCTCGAATTTAAAGTAATGATTGACACAAATCGATTGCATTTTTTCACTTCCACTCGTGTCTCCAACATATTTGGAAATTTTTTTTTGCTCTATCGACATTTTGTGAAACACACATAATAACAAGATTACGATAAGTGATAAAACGGGACAACTCCAAGGCGTGCACTCGGAAGCACACAAATTGAAAATTGTATCTGTGAAAAAAAATTGCAAAAACAAATATAGAATAAAGCAAATTGAACAGTGGCAGTTTCGATGCAAAAGAGAACGATTAAAATAAATAAAAAAAAATTTATTCCTACATAAAAATAAACTTTATGTGTTCAAAGTTTGCATATGTGAGTAAATACAATAGTTTTTTCTTATTTTGGGATTGCAGTTTGTGTTCTTTTGATATGGTTTCCTTCCAGTAGTTCGCTTAAAGGGTTTCACTTTGTTGCTTTTTATTTATTTTTTGTTTATCAAAGAATTTGCATTTATATATTTGTATATACATATTCAGATAAGAATTGTGTGCTATATTCCTATATAAAAGATATTTACCAATCCATTGATCAAATACACAATCATGCGATTTAATATTAAGAGAAAGGCTGTGTATGCATATAACACTATTATATTTTGTACTATATTATATTAGTATATTTACGTATTATATTATATGTATATACATATTAATTTATATTATAATATATAATTGTCTATATACATTAGATATATAATTATCTGCCGTATTAAAATTAAATGCAGAAATACCAAATAAATATTTTTGAAATGCTTCAGAAAAAAAGGTAAAAACACATACACATGTAAGCTATATAGTAGCACTTTTTTCTCTGCTCTTAAACTAAGCTATTTAAATAGCTTCTATAATATATCAGTTTTGCTTGTAAGTTAGTAATACATACATTATAAATTAATATGAATGTATATTGTTTATTATCCGTTGCTTATTATTATATGCTTATTATTTTTATGTTATAAAATTATAAATAAATTAAATATAAATTATTATCATCATTATAAATTATTATATTATAGCATTTTGCTGAAAACAACCATTCGTTGCCATTAAATCTGCATCTTTAAAGTCAGCAAATATAATTATATCTACAAAAATTGACCTCAAATAAAAACAATAATCCAAGTCGAAAAATCATTTTTGTTTACAAAATACTTAGATATTTTCTTATGTTTTACAAATACAATTTTTCTATGTCATCGTTGATATAAACAAATTTATCGAATGTATAGGCTTCTCTTCCAGCGCAGAACAAGTTCTGTGATTACTTCAATGGGTAATCCTAGCTAGGCAGCATGTTTACTACTTGTAAGATCGTAAAGTGACACACATACACAAGTGTCAAAGAGTAGACAATATATAGTATAAAAATAGTAGAAGAGACTGGGTGTACAGGTACCTGCAGCGCATGTAATTAATTATACACAATTCAGTATATTTTTTTGATTAGATCTGTACTTTGGGCATATTGGATATTGCGTACGTCTGCGATTGCTAACGAGACTCGATTCGCTGCGCCTGTGTTAACTCGATAGCATTTAGACAGACATCATTAAGAACCTTGTATTTTTCTTTACCTTTTTTTCTGTTTGTGTGAATGTTTCCCTAATTTTTTGTTGTTTTCTTTTTTCTTTTTCTTAACTGCTTCATGTCGCTTTAAGCCCAAAATGCTGCCTTTTTGCCTTAATTGTTGTTCTTTTTTGATGTGTTTATACTTCGTAGTCCCATATTATGCTGGTTTTGATTCTTGACTGTTGCAGAGCTGGCTTTTATTGTTGCTGTTGCTGTTGCTGTTGTTGTGGTTTCTTTATATCCACGCGTATATATATATATGTACAAATAAATTTATGTACCGGCATATGTATTTTTAAATGTGTTCTGTTCCACAAAAAAGAAGTCCATGTTTGAATGCGTTTTTTTGTTCCTTACATTTTTGTATTGTAGTGCTAAATTTCTTTCAATGCCAAAAGCATTTTGGTTTTAAATTTCATGAATGCAGTATATGCGACTATGTACTATCTTTATTTCAAACAATTTTATATACATACAGTTAAGACATATCTTTTTCTTAAAAAAATAATTTTTATGAATTCAAGAACAAATTCAAAACTCAATTTCAGTTTTTAATTACAGAATATTTATATTCGTATTTTTTTTTTAAATCAGGATAACTAAATGAACCTTCTGGAATCTAGATTATTAATTAAAATAAAATACTTTTCGATATATTATAAAAAATAAAACTATATTGTTAGGTGAGACTATAACTTTTTTATTGGTATTATTATGTATGTGTACATATGCCCATGTATGAATGCAATTAAATATTAAACTTGCTTAGAACTATGTAGTTATATTGTTTTTATTTACGTAGAATTAATGATTTATTAAATAATGGCTTTATTTAGAAAAAAATCTTTAATTTGAAATGCATACGTAAGCTATATAGTAGCACTTTTTTCTCTGCTCTTAAACTAAATTATTTAAATAGCTTCTATAACATATTTGTATTGCTTGACGTAAGTCAGAAATACATACATAAAATAATATCAATATATTATGTTACAAATATGTATAGCTTATTCATGAACATTTTAGAATTTTTAGCCTAGCGTGGAAGACGAAAAATAAATAAATTTTGATGGAGTCCGCTATTCTGAAAAACTTTTTACACTACAATAAAGTACCATATATATTAATATAGCTTAGGTTTTGAGATATCTGGCTTTAAAGTTGGAAAATTTTAAACAATTAGACGATTAAGTCGTAAGCTGTTATAATGTATTTCAATAAAAAGAACATTGACCAATAATAAAATACATGATAAAACCGGTTTCAACTATTTTTTAGTATATAAATTATTTTTTAGTATATAAATTCAGGGACGTTACGGCGTTTCGGCGATTCTTAATGAAAACATGGACTTAGTTTTGTTAGTGTAATCAATATAAGAAGTTCACAACTTTTAACTTTGATATTTTGAGAAGTCAGCTATATGGACAAGTAGCGTAGTGTTAAAAGTTGCTTAATATTATTGACCGTACTGAACTCTATTGCTAAAAAAGTATACCCAGGAAATGGGAATCGAATTAACTTTTTTATTATTATAAACTTGTCTATTTTTATTGATTAATGCTTAAATTATATAAACAAACGTAAAACATAAAAGTTTCTATAATTTAAATTTGCTTAAACGTTACATTATAAAAAGTCAACTTATAAAAAGTCAATTTTAATAACATTTTTTTTTAATATTGCCTAACCATTCCAATTTTAGTTAATATCATTATGACCGACTATACTTATTTAACTTAACTTATTTAGGTAGTATGTTACACTCTCCCTACTTGGATGTCTTCACTTTAAGGAATAAAATTGTACTTATTTATTTTATTAATTCATTTTATTTTATTTTAATTTTTTGAGAAGCCATAAAAAAGCTTCTGATTTAAATGGTTACGTGTAGGGTTTGTTGTTTGTATCATTGTGTTTTCTCCAAACTTGGACTCGTTCTGATCTTGTGGCGAGGCTTTAAAGGTGCGATGGTTTGTTTATGCTGTTGTCGTACTTTGTTAAAATTTCGACTTTCTGCATTTGCCTTTTTTGTTCCTTGTTAGCATACACTCTAAGCACAGTGCAGAAAGGCATTAATTTTTCATATAACAAGTTTGTACAGAAGTGGGAAACCTTTTTGAAACGCCAATTAAAAATAGGAAAAATGTAGTAAATATGAAAACATCAGGTCAAATATTCAAAATGCCACATTGTATAAAAACTTTTCTATTAAATTATATATATATTACTCTATTCAGACAAGGAGAGTGAGTGACAGCTAACTGTACCAAAATGCATAAAATCGTAGGTCTCCCACTACTGATTTTATATATAAAACAAGAGATCCTATGTCATTTACTTCATTTCCTCTGTCCAACTTTTTTTATTCTACCAAAATAATTTTTTGGTTTTTGGGTTTTTTGCTAAGTTGTTGAATATTTATTTGAAGAACTTTTAAGACTCTTTCTTTTCAATATTTTAACTTTATTTATTATAGAAACAATTTTTATTGAATTTTTGCTGATTTTATAATTAAGCTAATGCAATAAATTATATTTTATAAAAAGGGTAAAATTAAATTTATGGCTCCATCTTAAACTAAACCTGCTAAACAATACAAAATTAAAACCTCATAAAATTCTTTTTGATGTTATTGAAAAGATTTTGTTGAATAATTAATGGTATATATTAAAAAAATATTGTTCTCCATCAAATATTGAGTTTGCCGTTTGCGAAAAAAATAAATTTAAATTTTATTTGACAATTTGTAAATTGGATAACAAATCAAATTGACTTGATAGAATTCTTATATCAACATTTCTCATTGCTATTTGTATCCAATGCTGTTATAGTCCGTTTGAAAAAAAAAATATATAGAAGAAAAGATACAGTTGCAATAAAATTTTATTGAACAAGTTGTGAGATAATGGTTACTTTGTCTCAAATAACTTTTTCATATTTTAATATAAATTATTTAAATCTTTAATGAAAAAAAATCTTTAAATATAAAATAAAATAAAATAAATATTTTTTAATTATAGCTAAAAAACATGCTTTTTATTAGTAAACCATAAAAAATATACAATATAAAAGTATTTAAATATAAAAGATTTAAAATGAACGCTAATAAAATAATTTATGTAAAAGCCATGAACAAGAATTGTTAGCATTCAGATTGTCTATCTTTTGGATGGTTCATGTAGAAATATAGTTTTTTTTATCAAAAACGGTTTTTTTTTTATTCATTCATTATGTATACTGCATTTTGAGCCACTACCTTTCTACACTTTTCAATACCTTTCTTGCAATCCTTTTGGTATGAACCTCAGAAAACTGCTTATATTTGCTGACAAAAATGTGATCTAAATTATATTTGACGTCCTTGTTCGTAGTAAAAATTTTGCCATCTAAACAGGTTTTGTGGAAATCAGAGCAAATGATAATCTAAAAATGGTAGATCTATGATAATATATGATATATATGGATGATGGCTGCGATTAGAAACTTTTGGTAATTATCAAACTTGTAAAAGATATCGTATAATATTAACCAGTAAGTTCTAATCGTAAGTAAGTTGTAATGAAAATACGCTTTAAATTGATCGTAGAAGCTTAAAAAAAATGATAACGAAAATAGCAGATCTGTAGAATATGGTGGCTGTAATAATCCATCTAAACTGTAAAACTCTTTGATAAGTTTCCTGTACAAAATGTCGGATTATTTTTTTTAGTTTTGATCTTTATTCAAGTGAATAATTTAAATCGATTGGTTAAGGATAATACAATTCAGAATTGACTTTCCATATTTGATTAAGCATTAGAAATAGTAAAACAATACAGCACTTTAAATAAAATTGTTATTTTTATTACAGAATAAGATTCACTGCGACCAGAATAGATGTGTCGTCCCTAAAGTTTTTGATAAATCTGAGTACAGTTTGGGTTCGCTTGTTACACAGTTTATTTAAAGACATATGTAACTACCTATTATATTGATAAAGTCTTTGTCTGTCAAGAACAAAGCATTCATAAAGAATATGCTTTAGAGTTTCCAACTTCTACAACTTACTAAAGTTATGCCGTAGTAACTAGACAGATTAGTTTACTATAAAGTTACCTGGTTATCGAAATTGAATTTGTTACATTATATAAAAGATATTATACCTACATTATACCTATATTTTACGATTATAAAGAAACATAGGATAAGATGGTTAAGATAACAAGCTTTAAAACAAATTTTTTTAAGTTAAACCAATGATGATTGATGCTCTATTTTTTTCAAAGTGTGTACATTTCATTTTATATCGTTTCTTTATAATCAAGAAATTTTTTTGGTTTTTTTTCTGTAATTTAACTATAAATTAAAGTAACATATTGTTATTTAAAAGTTTTAAACGCTGGAACTATATATCTAATCAATGCATTATTAGAGAAAGTCTATTTATTTATTTTACTATTTATTTCTGCTGTTCAGGGTGGGTTCTATGTCTTTCATAGAAGGTGTCTTACCTTCCCTAACAAATATACTATAGAAATTTTTCTTTTCATTAACTGGTTAGTTTTCTATGGTAAATAAAAATTACTTATTGGTAATTATTTATGTTGAAAATTGGAACAAGTTTTATTTTAAGTATTATTCCTTCTACATATATTACTTTGCATTTTTCTTTATCCGCCCGCCTTACTGTTGTCTGGTAAATAGAAAATAATTTCACTTGAAGTTTAATAAAGTAGAAAAAGTGGAAAATTCTTTAAAAGAAATTAACATTAATTATTTGTGCTTTGATAATGTGTCAAAGAAGTTATTTACACAAAAGCATTATACAAAGTTGAGTGAATCTTAAAGCGCCTTTTGCAGTCTTTAAGACTTATGAACAGGTGCTCTCAGTTCTTGCAGATTAATTTTAAATTTTAAAAATATATATTTACAACTACAATATACATTGGAGAAACTATTTTAAATTAATATTATAAAATAATATGTTGATGAGTTTATAGATTATACTTGGTTTCTTTTTTGAACTGTTTAAACGATATAATCGATATACAGTTTCAGCTGACTGGTTTTGTTGAAAATAAAAACTATTTAAGAATTATTTTATTTTATTTTATTTATTATAATTAATTACAAAATATTAGCAGCCAGGGCTTTTAATTCAGATATTATAAATTAAATTTTATTGATTAACCTATGGGCTTTAACATATTTACATGTCAAAAGTATATATTTTATAGTAATTGTTTTAAAAGATTATTAGTTAAAATATTTGAGAAGATATTATTTGGAATGGAATTAAAAGTAGAATAATTGTGAATTATATGATCTACAAATGGTGTATTATTACAAAACCGACAATTAAATGGCTGAGCGCCATTAGTCATAAGATTGTTTACATCTCCGATAAGCTATCGAATAAAAACTTAACATTAGCCGTAATTTTTTCTTTCATAGTTGTAAAAAAACAGCATTAAGTCTGCTTGAAGAAAATTGGCATCACTTTTAAAATATGTTAAATGCTTATTTTTGACATAAGTTGTGTTGTGTAGAATATGAAATATAAAAATTGTAAATACTAAAAATTAATAAATTTAAAAGGAAGAAATGAAATGAATATTAGAAGTATAATGGTTAGCATCTTTATCTTATATATTTAAATTAATTTATTTATTTATGCATTGAAATTTATTACTAAATGAAATGCTCAAATGATTTTACCAGATGACTTAAAATTTTGCAACATATTTTCAGTGAGCATTCACAATAGTCTAATTTTTTAATTTGGTCGCACTGAAGCTTAACACATAAAAATATTTGCGAGTAAAAGCTAACTCTGAAAGTTTTAAGAGCATTGTTGTTGCTTCACATGTTTTCTTTCGTAAGTTGCGAGTATTTTTTTGCTACTCTGAAAGAAAAAATTACGGCAGTTGCATGATTGTGAATATAATGCTTTTTGAATCTACTGGCATTGAACGACTAATAGCGTTGGTTATACGCTGAACATTGCATTGTTCTTTCATCTTTTATGTGCTTGTATACTATATAATGTTTATTAATCGTATATGACAGAAACAACTTGATCTGAAAATTAGATTTATATTTTACTACCAAAATTTAAAATAAAATCAAAAACAAACTTGGTTTTGAACTATTTAATTACATACCCACCTTATTAACTATTCACATAAGTCAAGATATGTGTTCGTCTATAACTAAATATTTTCCCATATGTATTCATTTATATATATATTAGATTTTTCGGTAAAGAAAAACTGAAAGCAAGTGCGGAAAATTAAAATTGGATTGTAAATAAAACAGAACATTTTCACAGATTTTTTTCACTTATTTCATCAACATGATTAATACTTGTTAGGATCTATAGCGGTCGTGTGTTGCCAGCGCTAAAAGAAAAATTATTCAAGAACTAGAAATGCACACAAGACTCGCACGATATACCAATGATTGCACCGCCAATGTTGCTTGTAAAACAATAACACAAAGTACTAATCCCCAAACCAAAACCAATAATGCCAGCAATGTTGTTGCTGCAAACGCGCCAAATATAAACGTTGCAGCAGCAGCAGCAGCAGTAGACGTAGTTAGCACAAACAACAACAACACAACATCACCCTCATGACTTTATATGATTCAGCTTATATGTGTACATGTGTGTTTGGATAAATTTTTGTTTTTGTTTTTGTTTTTGCTTTTGTGTTTGTTTTTATTGTGTTTAATTTTTGTTTTAAAAAATTTTGTTGATGATGGATTTACTGATTCCGTATTGAGTGCAATGTTGCTGCTGTTTCTGTTGCTGTTGCTGTTGCTCAATACTGCTTAGCATATTGGTTAGTAGCTTAAAATGTAGACAATTTTTATGCGGTACATTATTCAAAACAAGCATGTTTAGTTCATCACATTGCGTTTTTTTTTATTGAAATTTTCATAATATCATATTTCAATCATAAATCCCAGAAGCAATCGATACAAGAAATTACAATTAACTTTATATTAAAAATAAGAGAATTCTCAGCTAATTGAATCATCTTAAATATTATTATTTGTGTGCTTATATGGTTGTAAACATTTTTAAAAAATTTTAAAACCACAATAATGCTTTATTTTAGCATTTTTTAATCCATCTATTTTAATCAATGAAACCGATTTTTTACTAAGCTGATTTTATTATTTCATTATTTTTTATAATCCAAAACTACACCTAAGATCTGTACCCATAGAAAATGTTTGTAGTTAATTCCAAAAAAAAAAAAAAACGAACCACCTTGAGTATGTTGAGTAAAAACATTAATAATACTTATTTGAAAGCAAGAGTAAGATACATTTTTAAGATGATGATATCTTACAATCCATTTCCTTGTATTCTTGTTGTGGGCCATTATTCTTCGTTGAATAATTTATTTTTTTCTTGGCTGAACATATTTTTCCACGTTCTTTTTAACCATGAATAGTTTTCACTATTCAGCGGAGAGGGAGAAAACATGCAGGTGAAGTGTCTAATTGCATTTAATCGAACAGCAGATTTGAACGGTACCGGCACAACAATTTAACAAAAGTGTGATATTGGTTGGATCTTGTAGTAAATGAAGAAAAAATAAAATAC
>NC_051847.1:21468308-21476663 GCF_002237135.1 Teleopsis dalmanni | reverse complement strand
ATATAGGAAGATTTATATAATAAGACAGGAATGTTTCTATAATAAGACAGGAATATTTCTATAATAAGATAGAAATATTCCCATAACAAGATAGGAACATTTGCATAACCAGATAGGAGTATTTTCATAACCAGATAGAAAGATTTCTATAAAAAGATAGAAATATTTCTATAGGATATATATTCTATTCCTATTTTCTAGGAATAGGGTATAATAGGGTATATATAAACAAAACATGAAACCAAATACGATAGTTCTTCATAAAGAATATTTTAAATGTACATGACGAAGGATTTTAATTTATACGAAGGTATATGCAAGAAAACGACAGTTTAAAGCAGATTTATAGGAATATTACCATAAAACATAATACTTCTTTATGAAAAATATATTGGAAGTATTAGCGAATGATTTTAATTTATACGAAGGTATATGCAAGAAGACGACAGATAAAACCAGATATGATAATTTTTAATGAAGAATATATCAGAAAAATTTTAAAATATTTTATGAAAATATTTCAGCAGTATTGACAAAGCAATCCAAAGCAAAGCAAATTATAGGCAGATATCTTTAAGAACATGATAGATGAAATCAGTTAAGATAATTCTTTATGAAGAACATATTAGGAATATTTGAGAAGGAATTTAAGTTATGGGACGATTTCTATAACATGAGGATACACAAAATCGTACATGATAGTTCGATACACATATATTTTACGACAATTTGTCGCCACATCCCAGCGAAGTGGTAAATTTCTTTCAATTCCTTTCATCAAATCTTTCTATTCATTGCTCTCCTTTTCCTCAAAATTTTGTCCACCAACTACAGAATTCATCCCATACCACCCCATCTTATAATTTATTTGTGTGTCTGCTTTTCAGGTTATCTGCTTGAACTACAACGACAATAAGACGCTGCAGTTTGATTACATTTCATCAATAGTCTCATACAATGAATGCATTGCCAAATACTATAGTGAACTTTAGTGTCAATGACGCAAAGTAAATCAAGGTGTGATTAACTGCTGTTATGTTTAAAAGGTGGACCACATGTTTCTGTTATAAAACCATTTAACTTATAGATATTATACACTTTCAACTTATAGATACTTTTCAACTTATGTATGTATATTTTTTAATATATGAGCAATTTCCTTGGTTAGTTTGTGCAACATTACAAATGAAGAACCGAATTGGAATGCCCGAGAAATACTCCTAAACTTGAAACTCACATAGTACAGTTTAGTTATATCTTGTTTTTACTTCATTCATTACTGAAAATTTTTTAAATTTACTTATCTGGCTTCTTGTTAAGACCTCAGGACAGATTAGTTTGATACATTTGTATTTTTTAAGAAAACTATATAATTCTGATATCTTGTACAATATGGAAAGACCAATACAGAACAGAATAATCGGTGATATAAGTTTCTGTTGATATCCAGAAACTGCTAATACTAGTTGAAGTATACTAATATCAAAGATTGCCCTATATAATTTTTACTCTTATTTACAACAGGATACATTAAACTATATACAAAATACGCATAGTACTCATTTGTTAATATTGGACTTCAAAATTCAACTGAATCATGCATAATGTTCATAAAGAAATGGGTTTATTATAAATAAACAATACATATTCAAATAAGGAAAGAATATTATTATCATCTATAGCTATAGAGTCCATGTAGGACCTAAGCTTGTTTTACAACGTTCCTTCATTCTTCCATCAACCAGTTAACGAGTCAGTTGGGTATACTATAAAGTGTCAACAACAAAATGTATGCCCTGAAAATGAATTAAGTTCTTGTTGCTCTTACTAATACTATAAAATGCGTTAACCGAACTCATTACACATGATCGTGAATACCCTTATGGCGTTTACGATTGCTTAATCTGGATTAAATCTAGATTTTTTCTCGATTCGTAAAATTTTGTGGCTCAACGAACACTTTTGGAGTAAACTAATATTTTTTAGTAGTGTTAGTAGACATTTATATTTTTCATAAATACATATATCGAATCAAATCAGAGTTTATATGTCAAATCTTATAAAACAGCTGTTAATTTCAGAGTTATCTTGTTACTCTCGTAAAATAAATAGAGTGTTATAAATTAATCTCGAGTGTTATAAATTAATCTAGAGTGTTATAAATTAATCTCGAGTGTTATAAATTAATCCCGATTGTTTTACAATTCTCTCGAGATTTACCAATTGAAAATGAAAATTGTATTAAAAGTAAATTTCGGTTGATAAAGTTACTCCAGATTTACCAGTCGAAAACGGCATTAATGTGTAAATTGCTTAAAATAATCTGATCCCGATCATAACCATGGAAATCCGTTGTAAATTTTAAAATGATCAAATTTTGAAAGTATTTTTTAGTTATAGAATGAAATACAACATAACTCAATTGATCCACTGTAATTTTAATAATTATTCAGTGTGCTGGATCTCGTAATTTCATCATACCCAGTGGGTATGAAAGTTAACAAGTTGTTAATAAATTCTGTCCAATTCTGACATGATATACCACATAGCAATAATATATATATATACGCATATAAATATATATTTACAGAACGCATATTTTTACATAATCTCATGGTATATTCCAGATTACATATGTCATAGAACGGACTGAGCATGAAAACATCATTTAAGAGTGAAAACAATGCGATTGTCGTTGGATTTGCTATTGATGTCGTCGTCGCGGTTGGTGTTAATTATCACAAATTCATTAAATACAAAATTGTTTCCACAGAAATTCATAAATTATCTATTTTCAGTAGATTTTCGCATGAGTCATTTCCATTGTGAAAAAACAGCAGCAGCAGCGATACTCAGTCGTAAGTAGTAAATTAAGCTCTCGTAAAATGAAACTTTCAATTACAGAGTTCGTAGATAAAAAAAAATTTAAATTTGTAAAGATAAATGTTTTTTAAATTTATTTACATTTTCAATTAGTTTTTGTTCATAGTTCGGTTGGGGAATTTCTGAAATTTTTTGTCGCCGTTTTGTTAATTTTGATATATTGTAGAATAAATCTAATTTTTTAAATGGCAAACTAATTTGCTGCAGTTAGTGAACAAAATGACATTACCGCTGCACTTACTATCTATTATAAGATATATATATAAGGTAATTTGCGAAATCATCTACAGACAAATAGAAAATAACAGATATAGCTTATAAAATTCATAGTCACGTCTTTCTGTTGAAATGCAATTTTAGAAAATTAAGATTAGGTTACTCAAGGTTAGAATAGATTATTAGCTAGTAAAGTTACTTATGCTCGTTCTCGTAATTCTCATACCAGTTCAGTAAAGCCGAATGTATATTTATTATACAAAGTATACGGATTTTATATTTTTAAAAATGGTATTTTTAAGCCACCACCAAGTCCAAGTACCACAAAAAAAAGCAGATGTAGTTTTCTTTTTTATAGATATGACTTTTCTTATAAGATTTATGAGAATCAAGTAGGATACAGCGACCAAGGAAATGATAGAAAGACGGAGTGCATCAGGACTTAGAAGAAATTAACATAAGAAATTAAAAAAACAAAAACAAAAAACTGGGAAGAATAGAAGACTGTTGTCAAATAGGCTTAGGTCCTACATAGACTGTATAATCACAGATAATGATGATGATGATGACTTTTCTCAAAATTTGAAAGGAGATATATATATATAATATATATAGATATATATATATATAAGTTTTGTGTAGAAAGTTTTTGGAATTTATCATTAAAAAACACGATTAATGATACCACCCCACATTTAATTTCTGTAAGTGGTTATTACTCTTATGCAGGGTTTAAAGGGAATCTGTTATTCAGTGTGTTTACATTAACTGTTTTTGAAATTATACGTTTGAGCGTTCTGCGTTGGCACAAACCCATAGTTGCGCAATGATTTTTGTGCAAAAAAAAAAACTTAACGACTGTTAATAGACCATTCATTCTGCTTTTCGAGCCGTTGGTGGCCAAAAAAAATTGCAGACAAAACTGAAGACCATATTTAATTTGGACTATGGACTATACATTTAGAATTGACGTAAAAGCTGGGATAGTCATATTGTATCGGTGGGGTCATTTTAAATGTGCCAAAATAAATTTTAATTCATTCATAATTTATTACATATTTTATTAAGTAATTCCGAATATTTTGTACACTGAATGTATATGCAAATGATGTACTTTAAGCATATATTTTGCAATTTAGATATTGTAGATATTGTATATATGGTAATTTGATTCTCATTCCAATATAGCAGTAATATTATATTTGTAATAATAATAAAATTATGGTAGTATATACTCTTCGATAAAGGGCTACAGAATATGTATTCATATGATATATTTTAAATTACATTTTTGAAGGTTATTAGGTATTGCAGATACCTATGCTATTTTAATTCCTAATCCAGTATGTACTCGTAGACATACTGAAACATCAGTTACATAGTGAAACATAGATATTGTATTTCAATTTTTATACCAGATTCAGTAAAGTTAATACCATAGATGTTATAGTTTGTAAAGTTTGTAAAATACAACATATGCTGTATGTATACTACATTGTAAATTATTCATGTTTTTCCAAAAAGAAATAATAGCAGATAGGTAGTTATGTTGTAGTCACTCTAATACCATCGCGACTCAGAGTAAGGTGTTAGACTTTTAATGGACAAATAGATAATGAATTAAACTTTGTTTATATTTGAAGTATCTAGTAAAAATGTATACGTACTAGGTATAAAATGTTCACATAAGTTTCAGTTCCTAATTTGATATTTACAAAGTTGTCATTAAAGACCCGTTTCCTTTAATTATGTTTTTAAGCAGTGATATCGAAACATCTAAGGAAGAAGATGATCTACTACTAATCTTCTTTTATACATGCACCATATGTATGTATTGCATACTTAACATATGTGTGGCTAATTTGACACTTTGTGTATTCTTCCTATACGAGTAGGAATAATCTGGGCTAAGAAATCATTTTCTCCTGATGGAGGCAAAACCGTATTTGCCGATAAACGTATAGAAATATACTAAAAATAACGACCAAAATAAAAGCTAAAATTCTTAAAAAAACAAAACCGTCTTTAAGGAATCACCTTCTAAATTTCTTTGCATTTATCCGGCTGATGGGATATCTCTGAGGTTGATACCCTCAGGAGTGAATTATGTACCGACAATATACTCAAAGAATTGACTTGTAGCTACAGAAATAGTTGATTATGTGCTCATGATGGTGACAGAGCTCCAGTTATTGATTTTTTGAGCTCAATTAGCGATCATATCTAATACTAGAGAGAAATAAATAGGTAAATAGAGGTAAATAGAGAACGGCGATGAAGTAAAAAAAAATTAATTAAATCCCTATATTGCAAATTTAATTTTTTAATTTTCTTCATTCATTATAAATCAATGTTAAATCAACTATAAATGCCATAATTGAAAACCGCAACCGATATCATCCCGGTAAGTCAAAAAAAAATAAATAAATAAATAAAAAAATAAAATAATATAGAAAAAATTAAACAAAGAAACAAAACGAATTAAGCTCAAGTGTAGGTAAGAGGCGAATTAAATAAAGGAGAATATGGAATAAAAAACTTGCTAAAGCACGAGAGCCACTAAGCACTAAGAGACAGACAAACAGGCTGGCAAACAATTGAATCTATGGAAAACCGAATAAATAAAGACGATATCAGGCTAAGTCACCACTTAGCAACCAAATGCATATGATATGGAAACAGCGCACAAAAACAAAAAAAAAATAATGCAAAGCAGGAAAAAATACAACAAAAACAAAAAATTATACAAGAAAAAATTTACAAATCCAAAAAAAGGGGAAAAAAAAACAAAAATTCTGTATTCCTATGAACTTTTAAACCAGACCCAGACAATTGTTGGCTGTGTCAGATACCAGTACATGTAAAGTCAGCAGACGAAGGGCGGCAGTTTTAAACGTACCTACGAGTATAACAGTGTTGGCACTGAAAATATTGTTGTTGACGATGTTGTTGATGGCACAAGTTACACACATGGACAACCAGTACAACAACACCAACACCACCAACAACAACGCCAACAACACCAACAACGCCAACAACGCCAACGAGCGACATCAACAAGGGCAACAACAGTAAAAGCAGCAATGGCAACAACCAGCAACTTTACCTAATGGCATTGCACTTACACGTAAACGTGCTGTTGTGCTATTTGATGTTGCCAGTGGTGTTGTGCCATTATTCGCTGCTTCGGATGGTGCTGATGCCAGCTGCCTGCTGCCTGATGCCGGTACTCGTCTTGGTGTTGGAGTAGCAATGAGCTTTAGTTCTGTATTCCCACTCTCCTAGTTGCTGTTGAAATATAGTTTAATTTTATATTTGCTCGCCTGCTTCATGTGCAACTGCAATAAAAATCTAGGCTTGCGGCATATTGACAACGACACTTCTACTGCTCCAATCGCTATTTCGTCTGGTGCCGGGGCATCAACATGCGTCAACGGAGTAGTGCCCGAGTATTAATGCAATTGTTGATATCTATTACTTTTTTTCTACTTCGTCGTATGCATTTGTGTAGTCCTTAATTCTATTTTTCACATCCAATTTGATGATGCATTGAAGCTTTTGAATTGAACTTTTAAGGATACTCTGGTATGCACTCGAAATACTATTTGTGGAATAATACATAATTTCTATTGTTGTTAGGTAGCACCTATTATTAAACACTAAAACTAGATGATATCGTAGGTAAGTATGTGTTAAATTCTTTAGTATGGTTCAACGATTAAATTAATGACCTTTAATACTTAAATACTTAACACTTAAAAAATATCTTTGAGTTAAGAACTTCAATAATGTTTCAACCAATAAATTTTTATAATGCTAAGATAACATTTAAAAGCGTATAAAACTCCTAACGCATTGTTGATATAATCTATGTCATTCTATCGACCTTGCAATCAATGAAACTCCGATGGGAATGGTGAACGACTGTTGGTAGTCGTATATCTAACCACATTTTTGGCTAAACTCACAAAATCTGCAGTTATGGGTGCTGTTCTATTTTATCATTTCCGTGAGGCTCAGTAAGAGAATGCCAAAGTAAACCATCCGGCCACAATTTTATCCAAATCGACAATATTGGCTGTTATGGATGCTGCTGTATACTCCCATTTCCGTTGATCTCAGTAAGCGAATACCAAAAAGAAACTACTTTTCTATTCGGTTTTGGGTAACCCAGTAAGCACATAGCACATTTTGCATATACTATTAATAGGGGAAAGGAAACAAAATGTTTAGATTGCGTATGAAATGAAATAAAGAAATAAGGTTAGGTGAAATGAGGCAATAAAACTATTAATCACTTCATCCACCATCGCAAATCAACTCATAGTGATGGGTTGAAGATCTTCAGATTGTAGTCTGAAGGTTCTCATATGTAATACTTCATCTATTGTCACATCAGTAAACGGTTCACATATGAATATAAATTGAACTTTCAGAAGTTGTTGTCTGCAGAAACCTATACGTACAATTTTACCTATTGTTAGCGTCACATTTTGTCACATCAATGATCGATATGATATATAAAGATTTGGTGGGATTTAGGTAATGGTAAAATAATGAGAATTCGAGATAAACTGGAGTTGTAGAGATAGAGTTATCCAACTTAATCTCATCTATAATCTATAATGCATGAATTCTAAATAAATATTTGTTAAATTTTTGTAATTTTTAGTCTATAAATCCCCATTTGGTATATTTTATTTTATCATTACTTATTTGTGGGAATTAATTGTCAGATTTGGTAAAAAGTAGAATAAAAAATTTGGATGAGTAACGAGCAACAGAAGAGGTAATGGAGTGACTGTATCAAGACATAAAAACTTAGCCATATTAGCGATCGAAATGATTAGTCAATATCTTTTAATTTTTCAAAAGTTGTGAGCTGCAGATTCCATTATTTAGCTTTTCAGCCGTTCGATAATTTTATATGGATTTTATATTGGAATATGAAATAAAATAATGTAATAAGAGAATGTAATTAGAGAATAGCTGAAGTGGAAAAAGAACTGATAGAATCTAATCCCCATCAGCCTTAGATAACCAAATCATAAAACAATATTTGTCAATTTACAGAAGTTATAGTGTGGAGATATGCATATATGCCTTTAGTTTTTCAATCATTTGTTAGCTAATTATTGTAAATATTGTGAATATTTGGTAATGGATTGAAACAATTTAAAGAGAAAGGATTAAAATTCGAAATAGATAAGATTTAGTATTGAATTTAATGTTAATTAAGACATAATTATCTTATAT
>NC_051847.1:21449052-21468208 GCF_002237135.1 Teleopsis dalmanni | reverse complement strand
TGTACTCGTAAACATAGTGGAACATAAGGTACATAGTGGAACATAGATATTGTAATTCAATTCTCATACCAGATTCAGTGAAGTTAATAGATGTTAGTTATTTATATTTATGCACTATATATTTATGCACCATATGCATGTATTGCATACTTATATGTGTCTTATTTGACACTTTGTATATTCTTCCCATACGGGTAGGAATAATCTTTTTGGGCCAAGAAATCATATTCTTCTAGGAATTCTCTTGATGATGGCAAAAGCGTATTTGCCGATATACGTATAGAAATATACTAAAAATAACGACCAAATTAAAAGCTAAAATTCTTAAAAAACAAAACCGACTTTAAGGAATCACCTTCTAAATTTCTCTGCATTAATCCGGCTGATGGGATACCTCTGATGTTGAGTGAATTATGTACCGACAATATACTCAAAGAATTGACTTGTAGCTACAGAAATGGTTGATTATGTGCTCATGATGGTGACAGAGCTTCAGTTATTGATTTTTTGAGCTCAATTAGCGATCATATCTAATACCAGATAGAAATATTGATAGATGCAATTTTTAAAGTTCCTTTTTTGAGGTAAATAAAGAACGGCGATGAAGAAAAAAAAAATTAATTAAATCCTTATATTGCAAATTTAATTTTTTAATTTTCTTCATTCATTATAAATCAATGTTAAATCAACTATAAATGCCATAATTGAAAACCGCAACCGATATCATCCCGGTAAGTCAAAAAAAAAATAAATAAATAAAAAAATAAATAAATAAAAAAATAAAATAATATAGAAAAAATTAAACAAAGAAACAAAACGAATTAAGCTCAAGTGTAGGTAAGAGGCGAATTAAATAAAGGAGAATATGGAATAAAAAACTTGCTAAAGCACGAGAGCCACTAAGCACTAAGAGACAGACAAACAGGCTGGCAAACAATTGAATCTATGGAAAACCGAATAAATAAAGACGATATCAGGCTAAGTCACCACTTAGCAACCAAATGCATATGATATGGAAACAGCGCACAAAAACAAAAAAAAAAATAATGCAAAGCAGGAAAAAATACAACAAAAAACAAAAAATTATACAAGAAAAAATTTACAAATCCAAAAAAAAGAAAAAAAAAAAAACAAAAATTCTGTATTCCTATGAACTTTTAAACCAGACCCAGACAATTGTTGGCTGTGTCAGATACCAGTACATGTAAAGTCAGCAGACGAAGGGCGGCAGTTTTAAACGTACCTACGAGTATAACAGTGTTGGCACTGAAAATATTGTTGTTGACGATGTTGTTGATGGCACAAGTTACACACATGGACAACCAGTACAACAACACCAACACCACCAACAACAACGCCAACAACACCAACAACGCCAACAACGCCAACGAGCGACATCAACAAGGGCAACAACAGTAAAAGCAGCAATGGCAACAACCAGCAACTTTACCTAATGGCATTGCACTTACACGTAAACGTGCTGTTGTGCTATTTGATGTTGCCAGTGGTGTTGTGCCATTATTCGCTGCTTCGGATGGTGCTGATGCTAGCTGCCTGCTGCATGATGCCTGATGCCGGTACTCGTCTTGGTGTTGGAGTAGCAATGAGCTTTAGTTTGTGAGTTTAGCTAAAAATGTGGTTAGATGTATTCCCACTCTCCTAGTTGCTGTTGAAATATAGTTTAATTTTATATTTGCTCGCCTGCTTCATGTGCAACTGCAATAAAAATCTAGGCTTGCGGCATATTGACAACGACACTTCTACTGCTCCAATCGCTATTTCGTCTGGTGCCGGGGCATCAACATGCGTCAACGGAGTAGTGCCCGAGTATTAATGCAATTGTTGATATCTATTACTTTTTTTCTACTTCGTCGTATGCATTTGTGTAGTCCTTAATTCTATTTTTCACATCCAATTTGATGATGCATTGAAGCTTTTGAATTGAACTTTTAAGGATACTCTGGTATGCACTCGAAGTACTATATGTGGAATAATACATAATTTCTATTGTTGTTAGGTAGCACCTATTATTAAACACTAAAACTAGATGATATCGTAGGTAAGTATGTGTTAAATAAAAAAAAATATTTTAAATTCAACGATTAAATTAATGGTTCAACGATTAAATTAATGACCTTTAATACTTAAATACTTAATACTTAAAAAATATCTCTAAGTTAAGAACTTCAATAATGATTCAACTTCAATAAACATTAACATTAAAAAGCGTATTAAACTCCTAACGCATTGTTGATATAATCTATGTCATTCTATCGACCTTGCAATCAATGAAACTCCGATGGGAATGGTGAACGGTTGTTGGTAGTCGTATATCTAACCACATTTTTAGCTAAACTCACAAAATCTGCAGTTATGGGTGCTGTTCTATTTTATCATTTCCGTGAGGCTCAGTAAGAGAATACCAAAGTAAACCATCCGGCCACAATTTTATCCAAATCGACAATATTGGCTGTTATGGATGCTGCTGTATACTACCATTTCCGTGGATCTCAGTAAGCGAATAGTAGAAAGAAACTACTTTTCTACTCGGTTCTGGGTAACCCAGTAAGCACATAGCACATTCTGCATAACATATACTATTAATCGGGGAAAGGAGACAAAATGTTTAGATTTCGTATGAAAAAAAATAAGGAAATGAGGATAGGTGAAATGAGGCAATGAAACTATTAATCACTTCATCCACCATCGCAAATTAACTCACAGTGATGTGTTAAATGAATATATGATAAATTTTCAGAATTGTAGTCTGTAGATTCTCATATGTTATACTTCATCTATTGTCACATCAGTAAACGGTTCATATATGAATATAATTTGAACTTTCAGAAGTTGTTGTCTGCAGAAACCCATACGTACAATTTCACCTATTGTTAGTGTCACATTTTGTCACATCAATGAACGATATGATATATGAATATGTGTTTAATTTTTCAGAAGTTATTATCTGCAGATAACTTATTATAGTATTTCGATCAAAGATTAAAGATTTGGTCGGATTTAGTTAATGGTAAAATAATGAGAATTCGAGATAAACTGGAGTTGTAGAGATAGAGTTATCCAACTTAATCTCATCTATAATCTATAATGCATGAATTCTAAATAAATATTTGTTAAATTTTTGTAATTTTTAGTCTATAAATCCTCATATGTTATATTTTATTTTATCATTACTTATTTGTGGGAATTAATTGTCAGATTTGGTAAGAAGTAGAATAAAAAATTTGGATGAGTAACGAGCAAGAGAACAGGTAATGGGATGACTGTATTAAGCTATAGTAACTTTGCCGCATTAGCGATCAAAATGATTAGTCAATATCTTTTAATTTTTCAAAAGTTGTGAGCTGCAGATTCCAGTATTTAGCTTTTCAACCGTTCGATAATTTTATATGGATTTTATATTGGAAATTTTATATGAAATAAAATAATGTAATAAGAGAATGTACTTAGAGAATAGCTGGAGTGGAAAAAGGAGATTGTATCTAAACCCCATCAGCATTAGACCTTACACTATTAGTAAACCAAATCATAAAACAATATTTGTCAATTTACAGAAGTTATAGTGTGCAGATAGGCCTTTAGTTTTTCAATCATTTGTTAGCTAATTATTGTAAATATTGTGAATATTTGGTAATGGATTGAAACAATTTAAAGAGAAAGGATTAAAGTGAAAGGATTAATGTTAATTAAGACATAATTATCTTATATTCTTAGTAAATGGAATCATAAAACAATATTTATCAAATTGCAAAAGTTGTAGCTTGCAGATCCCCGTATTTAGTTCTTCGACCTCACGTTAGCTGTGTGTGGAAATTTGTGATAAGACATGAAATGAAGTGGAATAAGAAAATAAGAATCAGTGAGGAACCAGAGATAAGTTTATAGTGTGATTAAATAAAATCTGAATTCAAATATATATTTCGACCTTTAGTTATATGCGTTATTAGAGCTTTTTAAAAACATGTTATAATGAAGCATATATTATATATATCAAAGCAATGATGACCCCGTCACCTATAGATCCTTTGATAAAAGATTATTGTTACTTTTGTATTAACTAAAATAACAAACATTTATCATTGAAAACCCACATTAGCAACATTATTGTAATAAGCAATTTTACAACAGACGCATTTAATGGGTGAGCAGAACGTCATTTGGCCTAGTTACATTTCATTAGACACATTTCGCCTCTGAAAAGTTCAATGACCCTTTTGTTTGTTTACTTTATTCATTTAACTGTCATTTTATTTTACACATATTTGTAAATAACAATGTTTATAATATATATGTTAGCTTGAATTTAAGGGAGGTTTGTGTGGAATACTTTATCCTTTGTAAAAGTACACATTTTGCTATTTAGTTTTAAGAGTGAACGCAATAATTGTCTCTAAATATATTTTTGAACTTATTATCTTTGACCCTTTTTATTGCAATAAATAAATTATTGAGAATCGGAATTGATTTGAAGATTTTATTCATCAAAGTTGGACAAGCATGTGTTGAGATACAATTCTTTCAGGTGTTTCAATGTAGTTGAAGGCTATATATGCCTTGATAAGGCTATATGCCTTGTTTTGATAAGGCTATATATGCTTTAGAAAATTAAAAAATAGGGAGAATGGTGCTTTATGTAGAATATTTTTTAAATTGTTAACAAAATTTATTGCTCAAAGGAATGAATTTGGTGTTAATTCTATATATATCATAAATTCTTTGTTACTTCATTGAACAATCAGTTAAAATAATAGTGTTCTTTAAGTGATTTAAACCGAATCGTAGTGCTCAGTGGCAAAGCAATATAGAATTAGAAAAAAATTGGAATAAATCTCTCAATATTCTAGTAATTTTTTTCAACCTAATATATTACTATGTTATATTATTAGAAGAGACAGAGATCTGTGACATATGTATATTGCGGTTTACTATGCTCTGACATATACCATAATCTATGACATTGTTTTATTATTTAATTATCAATGAAAACTAAATAAATGTGAGTAAATGAAGTCTAAATCTGAGACAATCCCATTTGAAATTTAACCTGACAGCTTTAGTAATTACTTTCTCGTAATTTCTATTTTCTTAAAATATTATTATATTATCAATGCTAAGATTTGGTACTGTCATCTGATGTTTACCGTAATCTATGACATTGCTTTATTAATTAATAATTAATAAAAAGTTAACAAAAGTGAGTAAATAAATAAAGTCTGAATCTGAGACAAACATATCTATTTTAAATTTATACTTAAATGCAAAACAAAAAAAAACAATAACTAAATCAATTTTCCATTTCATTTTCTATATAATTTTTGTTTCAATACTTTTATATTATTTATTGGATCTTCTCTTAATGGAAACTAACAAAAAAATTAGTCTTCATCTCAATAATATATAATATTAAGTATAATATTTAATTTCAACTAGTAACAATAATTAACTAGTACTTTATAAAAAGTTAGACAACACAGCCAATTTATTATATATGTATATTGTTACTGACTTAATTTGAAACTTTTTGATGTGAAATCATTATTAAAAAAAAAAGAAAAAAAACTATTATAGATTTCAGGTTCTTTTCAGAAACTTTTTGATATTATAAGATTAACACAATTTTATCAGACATTATTATAGGTTTTAGGTTGGAACTTTTTGATATTGAAAGGTCAACACAAGGCGTCAGATATGAACAGATCTATACCATGAGACATATATCTATACATCTGAGACAAACTATCGCTATCGCTCATATATTGGATTTCGAATATTAAAGTTACATTGTAGTAAAAACATTAAAAGACTTAAATAATTTTAAAACCAATCTTTACAGGATACATTGAAACAATATTTAGTGATGTATTATTAATTTGAACACACTTAGATAAGATTACAATATCACAGATCTTAATTGATACACACCTCAATTATGTAAACCAATTGCTAAAATAGTTTATATAGTTTAAACATATGTATGCTCTTTTCTTAATTAATACCCGCAGAATAAGAAAAGAACAATTGTACAACAAGATATATATAGGTCGATCTGAAGTTAAAGAGTCAGAAGAAAGTAAAAAACTTTATTTCATAACAAAGACTCCGGGCTGCTGAGTAAGGTGCAAAGTTTCTATTATAATCAACAAATTATTTTATATTAATATTTTTTAAGTTCGTGGTGCTTATATTATCAAGAGGATAATTCGTGGTGCTTACATAGGAAAATGGATAAACTAGCATTCTAAGTTAATTAGAAAAAAATTAAGAATTAATTCGCTTAATTATTAGTTTCTTGCTTCATTAATATTGATAGCTGATATGCACATTCACGCAATTTGTTTATTACGATATCTAATAGGCATTTTTAATTAATTAATCTACTTAATTTTATTAAATTAAATACAAACTTAATTTAAGTGATAGTATATAGAATATATATTATTATTTAAGTTAATTAACATTTTAATGATCATACGAAATTGTATCAAATGAATGACAAAATTGTATCAAAACACATATTTCCTACGGAATATTGTTCATTAACTTCTATATATATTTATATATATATATTATATAGTATTATACATATAAAATATAGTATTATGTATATATTATATAGTATTATATATATAATATATAGTGTTATATATAAAGTATTATAATATATATATAATATCAAGTATTATATATAGGGTTACAGTTGAATGCTTAACCCATTGAACTGTTTAATTTTGACAGAGTGTACTGCACGATTTGCATTATCTCTGGGTCTTCAGTTAAAAAGAAATTTTATTAAAATCTGTATTTATCCCTATTTCTGTATAAATTAAACTCAAAAATGTCTTCCTCGTAGTAGACTTACTATTCAGTTAGAATACCGCTTTTTGTAACTGAATATCTAAAGCTGTCAAATGGAATCTCTAACTTTGTTAAAGATTTTTCAATTCTTAAGTCTGACAGTATATTTATTGGATTATTTTACCTTAAATATGCGTTTTTATATTTATTATAAATATAATACCAGATAATACATATATGAGTACACTTTTATTGATCACTTAACACATTCCTAAGACAACTCTGTAAGTTGTCCTCTTTCCATAACTCACGCGTTCTAGTATGACGACGTCTAGCAAATTATAGTTTGTGCTTAATATTAATAATTATATTTTACATAAATAAGTGAATGTGAATAACAGATATTGTTTGCGTAAAATAAAACAACATTATTCCGAGATGAGTCACATAAGATTTACTAGAAAAATACATGGAAAATAAAGTTCATTTAGCGCGTTATCGAGTCGAGTATCGAAAAAAGCAAACAACTCCACCTTAAGAAAAACAAATTCTTGGAGATTAAATTATTTTCTACACAAGACAATTAAAATGTTTTTAATAAAAAAATATGTTATATACAAACAATAAGTAATTATTTGCATAAATTGATTAATGCATTTGTTTTATAGAAAAACTTCTTAAGTAAAATGTTTGGTAGACGCATTTTAATTTTTAGGGCAGTGCCCTTGCTTTGTGTGGATCTGGAGTTGGTTATTTGTTGTTATAAACAATCAATGAAGCTGCGCGTATGTCTTTTTAATTTATGCATATTTCTTAGCGGCAGACACAATGGAATTTTTATTCTTGACTTACCTTTAAAATTTGGCTTTTGCGAAAACTGAGTTCGTCATCGGCGGTTGCTGAGAAATCGTGTTTGGCAATTGCTTCCATTGTCGTCTTGTATTTGAATTCCTATTGCTGTGTTGTTGTTGTTGTTCTTGTTCTTGTTGTACCTGAATTTTTTGTTTATTTCTATATTGTGTTCCCGAATTCACAAATATATTGTATCAGACTTCGTTGCTTTATATATATGTATATATATAGATATATCTATTATGTTTCATAAAAAAAAAATTGGTGTTTGATTCTTTTCGTTTAGACTTAATTAATTGTTTCCCCCTTTTTTCGACTTAATAAAGTAATAAAGAACACACTATTTTCAATATAACACTAAAAGCAATTATTTATTTTTAATATTGCTCAAATGAATATCAAATTTTTTATTAATATTTTACATGCTATATATGATTTCCACTTTTTATGTATTTTTGCTTTTTTTCTTAATTCATTTCGCTGGGTTCTATTTAAGGAAATACGAAAATACTGACGAAAACCGAGATATAAAATGAAATAATCAGCATCGCATATGACTACACACGCACATAGTTGAACAACACTGCCAGCATAGAATTTTATTAAAGAAATTATTTTAACTATTTGAGAAATTTATGCAGTGTTGATATAATGATTTATGTATAATTAAATTAATAAAAGTGATTATGAAATTAAAAATGGTTAGTAATTAGTTGAAGTAAATTAACTTAAGTTATGCGCAAAGTTCTATAATAATTAATATATAAAATAGTACAGATAGTACAGTACGCAAAAAAATTTCAATTCAAGTGCTATAATTTCAAACTGGCAATGAAATGTTTCCTTTTTATTTACTTGTCTCTCCTATACACGACATTCGTTGAATGTTGTTGTTGTTCGGCATATTTGCATTACCTTTTAAGTCGGTATTATTGTTGTTGGTTTACAATGCCGGACGTATGAATTTTCTTACTGTATTTTGCTCTTTATTTTTTGTGAAAAGTTTTTTTAATAATTGAAAAGAAAATATTTTTAATAATCCCATTTTATTATTAGGAGTGCATTTATTTTTTTATAAATAACAAAAACTATTAGGTATTAATTATAATTTAATAAATGTTTTAATATATTAGTATTAATTAAAATAATTAATTGTTAATATGACATATTTATTAAAATGTTTTTGTAATTTTTACCGTTCTTAAGTCGTTTATTTAACACACAAAAATAATAAAAAAATTGCATTTATTATGTTAATATTTTTTATTATATTTTTAAAAATAATTAATAATTCAGATATTACGTCTACTTCGTCAAATTTAGAATCAAATAATAATTTTTTGCCTATGTGTACTGGAGGTGGTCTATGAAGTAGACCGAAATATTTGATTTATAAATATTTTTTAAAAATAGAAATAAATAAACGACCGGAACAAAAATGTAAATTAAAATATAATTAATTAACAATATAGTTTGAATTGATAGGTTTATTTAATTTTTTGTGCTCAAATTCAAATTTAAGTCTATATAATAATAAAAATAATAGATTTATTTTCAAAAAGAAATTGCCTATAAAAATGTGTAGAAATTATTCTGTTACACTGACTTTCCATCGGAAACTAATTGGAAAATAAAATTTAATATAAATAATACATAAATTTTAATTCAACAGAATTTAATGTTACTTTAAATGCATATAAACTAAATAATTAAATTATTCGAAATGAAAGTAAAAATATTTCATTGCTTCAAAATATAAAAAAAAGTTATTTAAGTAATGACAAGAAAATACACAAGAAAACATTTTATAATTATTTGAAATTTATTTAAAAGAAAATAAACACATAAATAAAAAACATAATTTAGTTCTGAAACTAATTTTTTAATTTGTTAATTCCCAATAAGTTATAAATTTTAATAAATGTTGTTGCGTGAAAATAATTAAAAATATTAGTTCAGTTTTTTACCGTTTGATTTTAATGGCGCTGTTGCCAGTATGTTGATTAAAAACAGTTAAGAGTCGAAACTTATTAGAAATTGTATTATTTATTATTTTAAACGGACATTTTTAAATAATTAAATTTATATTAATGTACATTAATTTTTATAGAATACTTTTTATTATAAAGCAAAGTTTTGTAATTTAATTTGTGATAGGTAAAAAAAGTCAAACTCAGCGCATAATTGAGCAATAGTCGTTGGCTACAATAGCCAGAAAAGTAAAAAAATTTTGTTAAGAGAATGCATTTCAGCAAAATTTCGCTTTATTTAAAGTCGTTGAATACTAATTGGCTAATATAATTAGACCATACTGAGCGCCGTTCAGCATGCTTGCCTATGCCCAAAAACTTGTCTATAGAGATACGAGGGGTGCCAGTTCGGTTATAGTCCACACGAACTCATTTTTTTTGAATTCCACAGTGCTCTCCAACTAAAATCAATGTATGTAATTATCTTAGTATCTTGGTATCTAATTGTTTTGGTATATAAGTAGTGAGATCTTCACACATTCAATTTTTTTTATTTGTATTAATTTTCTTATTTTTTTTCAAAGTAGAATAATATTTTATTGAATTTTATATTTTGTTACAAATGTTATAATAATTAACACTATATAGTTTTCTCTGGAACTGAAGACGGTGAGGGCATTTTGTTATTTATATTACTAAAGTAGAACTGTATTATTATGACCAAATATGTTGTTACAGCACCAATAATCTATGGGTAATAAAAAATGAGAGATAGACTGATATAACAAATGGAGTTTTAGGGTCTTACCGATGTTATAAGTTTGTAGTTCATATCGAAAAATCCCGCAGCTGTGAAGTTATTTTTGCGTTGCATCACTTCAATTGAAAATATTTGTATTATTTGATAAATCAAGCTCACTGGTTCCTCATCGCTTCGTGGTTTCAATTTATGTAGTAGAAGACCTGTAGTTGACATCTGAAAGTATAGAATAATATAAATTTTCATGTACATATAATAAAAGTATCTGGTTTTTGTAATATTCTAGAAAATTCTGCAATGGAACAGATTGATTGTTATGATAGAATATAGGAAGGTAGAATTTAAATAAGTTGAAAGAAAGAGAATATCAAATCAATATCAGTGAAATTATAATTTAATAGCTGATAACTTTTATAGGACATCTTGGTTTATGTAGTACTACTTTGCATAACAGAAGATTGCAGAAGAATTGAGGGTCGGAAAGAGAGTCACAGAGAGCTTTTCAAAACAGAGAAGTATAATAGCATACATGAAGAGATAAAGTCAAAAAGACAGAAGAGAAACGAAGAAAAAATACAGAGCAGGCGAAAAGAAGTGGAAGGTAGAAAGTCATGAGAGCCTAAGAAGAAAAAGAGATCAATTTCATGCTACAGAAAAATCTTTGTCAAGAAAATGGTTTGATTTTACTAAAAAACTGAAGAATCACAAAAAACAAAAAAAAATTGCTGTCAAATGATGAAAAACAGATAATGGAAGAATTGGATTTAAAATGGAATATGTGGATATAATATATAAAAATAATAATAAATAGATTCAAAAGAAAATGGAGAGGACTGATAAAAAATTAATTAGAAAGATAAAAAGGGGAGTAAATATTACGAGAGAGAGCGGGAGAGAGTGAGAGAGAGATATAGAACGATAGAGGATAAAAGAAATCATAGAGAGCATTATGAGATAAAAGCAAGAAAGTCTTAGATATAGATATGGATAGAGCTGAATGAAGTATGTTAGTATAAAAATAGCAAAAAGAATTATAGACCAAGTTAAACTACAAAAGAAACTAAGCGTCAAAGATAAAAGAAGTGAGATAGGATATTAGAGCAAAAGACGTAGAAACTATCAAAAAATGTAAGAAAAGTAATTAAAATGAAAATACAAACAAAGGAAAGGTAAGCAAGTCAATGATGTTATGATGTAGAGCAAGCGATAAGTACATCTGAATGAAGACAGAATTGGAAATAAGGATATTGGGGAAGAACTGGACACAGTAATGTGGATGTGATTAAGAAAGTGTAAAAAAAAGATACATATAAATAGAACATTACATGAAGCACAGAAAAAAGGAAAAGAGTACAACGGAAAAAAATGCAAAAAAAATTAAAATGAAAAAAAAATATGATATAAAACTCCGACTTACCGAATCCGCTGTGACGCAACAGGCCCTAACGTTCAGTCCAATTGTTGCAATTTGTAGTAGAATCCAAGCAACTATGAAAAATATCTGATAGGTAGGCATATCCAACGAGTGCACAATTAGGGCAAACAAATTATAGCTTTGCATTGTGATAACCGCAAACGAAACTGTAGTCATCAGCAACAAATGCCAGGAAAACATTTTCATCACCAGATCCACAGCATCTGCCGTGGTTATGTAAATTTGGAGCAAACTCTGTAAAATCTCAGAATGCAAATGCTCAACTCTTTCTTCACACAGAGATTTCGTGACTGCTGTCAGTGGAATTTCCGAAACTGAATGCAATGGTATTGCTTTTTTCGGATGAACACCTTTCACGTATATTTTTAACTTATTATTGATTGAATCAAATTTAGTTCTTAAAATTAATAATAAATTCAAAAACTGAAATTCCTTTAAGGATAGCAACAATATCGGCAGGAAGCATATAAACCAAAAACAAGAAGTAATAAAACCAAATGTCTTCGGCATTGGATGTATAATGACGCAATGACCCATGGATAATGTAATTGGCACTAATAGAGCAACGGCAAAAGTACGGAATAAACGACTCCGTAAATCGGTGTAATCGATTTTAATGCCGATAGTTGTTGTCAGCAAATGGTCGATTTTGTATATTAAATTGCATAGCTTCATCGTTCTTTTCAGGTTATACCAGGCGGTACAAATGGCAACAATGCCGAGCAGGAATAGTGTGACTACCTGAGCCCAACTACACACATACGATATGATGCTATTGCCATATAATTCCGAAAAATTCTGTAACTTATGTAAACGGTAGACACCAATGACAAATCCAGCTGTAAAATATAGTTATTCTTTATCATCTCATCGCAAAAGTATGTAATGTGATGTTGAAATATTTTACCAAAATATAGCACCGCACAAAAGAATAGGCTTACACAAGCCCACAGATCCAACTCGATTTTCGTGAATTTCTTATGCAAAAGAAATCTTTTTTCGATTTTTATGGGTACATAGCCCAAAAGTTTAAAAAATCGTAAGAAAGGATATAAAATATATGAAAAATTACTGCTTGGAAAATTTGAAAAAAAATATGATTTCAACATCGTCTTTATTAGATATCTCACTTTTGAAGGCACACCTTTATAGTTATAGACCGACAATGACCTTTAGATGTCACATTCAATATGCCAAGTAGCAACAAACTGTCCTAATCACTTAATTTTTGATTAAATTCAAGGTGCAAAAACGAATTGATTAAATTCAAATTAGCACTATTTAAGGGACATGCGCTATTTGCAACAGGTATACAGGGTGTGCAGAGAAAAGTCCCTCTAATGGTATGCTGAAATTTATATATCATTAGCTGCATTACTTTCTTGCTCTATGCACTTGTGTTGTATGTAAGTAAAATAAAATTTTACGGAAAAATAAAAGACATTATCCTGAGCACCTTCTCTATATACTTTATATATATGCATTTATTGATACCTTGACATCTATTTAGAATTTAAATTGCTTTAAGTTTAAATCTATAGTTCTGATTTTCTCTATTTTTCTTCTTCTTCTTTGCTCGATCAAATGAGAGTTAGTGTCTAAAGCACTTTTACTTTACAGTGTCTTTGACCATTTCGCTGATCCACTGTTATAAAAGTTTCATTGAATTCTGATAATGAGTTATTCAGATGATTTTATAGAAGTATACTCTTAAGCATAGCATATCTTTCTGATATATACATTGTGACCGAAAAGTTTCCGGTCATAAATAAATAAAACGCAAAATTCTTAATCTTCATCAATATTTATTTTATCTCCTTCAAATATGCTCATTAGAAGCGATACCAAATGCCACGTTTCTTCCAATCATCAAAACATTTTTTATAGGCGCTTTCCGGTATGGCTTTGAGTTCCCTCTGCGAATTCTGTTTTACGTCTTCTATGGATTCAAAACGCGTTCCTCTGAGTGGTAATTTGAGGTTGGGAAACAGGAAAAAGTCACACGGTGCAAGATCAGGTGAATACGGTGGCTGTTCGATGGTATTTATTGAATGTTTGGCCTTAAAATCGTTGATAATGTTGAACAAATTGAGGTGAATCGGAACAAGCCGGGCGTTGACACGTCGCATACACAAATTGTCCACCAAAATCAAACGAGCCATCTCACGACCGATGCCTAGCTCTCGTGCTATCTCTCTAACACTCACATGAGGATTTTTGAACACGATTTCCTTTGCCTTTTCAATGTTTTCGTCGGTGGTAGAGGTCGAAGGTCGTCCAGAACGCGGCATGTCTTCGACGGTCGTACGACAGTCCTGAAAGGCTTTGTACCACTCATAAACTTGAGTTTTCGATAAAACTGATTCCCCATAAGCCTTTTGTAGCATTCGCAACGATTCTGCACACGAAATTTCGTTCGAAAAACAAAATTTGATGCAAACTCTTTGTTCAATATTTTTTTCCATTGTTTTTTTCGCAACGCACTACTGAGGTGAACTGGTTTCAACAGCTGCCGTAAACGAACTGTCCGACAGAATCCCGGCTATTTTTGGCATAGTAATTAAGGGCAGTGTGCCAACTATAAACTTAAAATATCGAAAAATATACAGCGCGCGAATTTTAAATGAGAACCTCCGAAAACCTTTCGGTCACAATGTACTATGTATTAGTACGGAATATATATTGTATTTGACTTGAGAGAGTGCAATTCTAAATTATTGTGCGTTTTCACAGAATCAAAAGATTTCAGTACTCTAGATTAGATTAGATTATGCTGGCAGGCCATAAAGGCCACGCGTAGACCACTAAGGTCCATTGCGATACCAGATCAGAGTCTTGTTTTAGCGATTGTAAGTATCACTTAAGATGCGCGTTTCATTAGCAAAATTTATTAAGATTCCAACAGAAACCTCCAGTCCTGCAAAACTGAAAGCTTCCAAGTATTTTTGTCGAGTTCTCGAGAGAGCCGGGCAATTACACATCAGATGCTACATTCAGTGCTTTATCTTTGATATACTTTTGCACACTCTCGACTTTCAAGTCTCTGTATACGTCTACATTTCTGATGTACCATAGAGCTTTTAGCATATGTCTCAGTACAATATTTGGATGAGTTTGGAGTTTTCTAATGGTGGATGGAGCAACATCGCCATAAGTACCATAGCCATACAGTAGTTTACATAAAGAATACATGTTATTCGGTCTTATGTTTACTGGACTGCATATAATTAATATTTTAAACAGAACAGAAGTACATAGCGATCAAATGTAATTGGATAAAATTTATTAAATTAAAATAATTATATTAATAAATTATATTAATTTAGAGAAATTATTATAAAGATAAACACGTTATTGATTACAAGGTTCTATAACATAAGTATCCAAAAGTATATTGATCATAAGGTTCTATAATATAAGTATCCAAAAGTCGCTCGTTTTGTTCAGAGAAAGTTGGAGATTCCGGAGTCGTTCCCGGGTATAGCAGGAGGTATGGTCAAAATAAATATATAACCATTTTACATTACATCTGCAGATGATATCTATATATATCAGCGCAAAACAGTTTTTTTTATTAACAAATGCAATAGATAAAAGTCTCACGGTATTAAATTAGAAAATTATTAACAATTTATTTCAAAAAATTGGTTCACATATTTTTGTACTGTTTGAATAATGTCAAATATACAACTATATTAATCAAATACAAAGCTCAAAAGCTTTCCTTAGCTTTCGTTGATTACATTGAGTCTAAAATCTTAAAAACATTACATTGTTTACATTGTTTATTAAATTGTAATATTTTCGTAAAAATATGTTAACAATTTCAAAAGGGTATAATTTTCATTTAAATAGTTTTCTTTAATCATTAAAAAATTGCTACTAAACAGCACTTGTGTGAAGATCACAGCTAGTTAACTTCTGCAAAGCCAAACTATGTCTCATTTCACTTGGGGGCCATCTTTTTTATTTTATATATTCTATATTCTTTAGTTCTATCTTGAAGTAATAATAATTAATGAGAAAAGCATAGCATTTATTTATCTGATCGATTTAAACTGATTTATCAAGATATTTGTTATTGTCAAGAATGAGAGTTTGCATAACATTAGCTATATAACATGGTCTACATATTTGAAAAAGCTACTGGGCAGAGCCAAGATAGAGGTGGTAAGATTTGTGGCAATTTTGACAGGAGACCAGTCAATGGATACTTAAGCTGAAAAGTTGGATGTATCTAAATTGATTAACAAAAAATGGAGAAAAAAAGAAAAAGGAAAGAACTCAACAATTACTCTGCAAATGTTCAGTCCAAGCAAGATTAAGACTTTCCACTATAAAGAAGAATTCTTACTTACGATAAAGAATTCTGGTGAGTATTTCTGACATGGATCTTCAAAAAAAATTTTCTTTATTGAATAATAAATGTTAATAATAAAAATATAAATAATATAATAATAATAATAATATAATAATTTAATAATATAACTTGAGGTTTTAAAACTATGATTATACGCTACTTGGATAGAAGAATATGTTATACATATGGTATATACAAATATGAAGAATATACAAATATATAAAAATCATTGTGAATTCAAAACTAAGGGTTGTCTACTTAAGGGACTTAAGTCAATCATTTTAAAAAACAAATATAAAAATATTAAAGATATTTTAAAACATAAAAAATAGGTTTTGTGGACGTTAAATATAGCTACAAGGATATGTAGGATGTGCTTGTCTCGATATCCAGAAGGATTAACACCTAATAACTCCTTTTGTAGTCTCCCAAATGCCGTAACATTTTAACAGTATATCTGTGTAAAAATTACTTTATTAAAGCATGTACTACATTTAATTGCCAATATATGGCCTGACTGTAGATACCGATTTTTAAAAAGCTTTGTTTAGTTATAGTCCATCTCATATATATGTAAAAAAGTTTGTATATATTTATATAAAAAGTAATTTCTAAATGGCTGATGTTTAAAATATATTGAGCTTAAAGACATACGATATGTTTTAGAACTATTTATAGAAATGTCGTAACCAATTTGCTCTCCAATTATATATCTGATTCTAGTTAAACTTTGTTCCTAAGGCAAATGCACAAACCATCGATCTAATGATAAAACAGACAAAACATGAAATGTAGATAGCTTAATCCTTACCTCTTGTCCCTAATGTATAACATTAATTGATATTATCTATATATATATATGAAATGACAGTGTTGTGTTTTGGAAATAACTATATTATTAGTTTAAAGGAAAAATGTTATTTTCTAATTCATATATTTGAATTGTTTCTGAATGTAAGAGAATGTATTGTACATTTATTTTTTTTACAAAAAAAAAAAAATTAAAATGATATAATTATTTGTCCAAAACTGTTTGCAGAATGGTGACACACCCTTTATAACTACGATTATTATTATTATGAACGATAAATGATAGCGACACGCTTTTTGGTTTTGCAAATATTTGCTTTGACTGAACCAGAAAATTCTATTAATATTATTGAATGAATATATTTTGTATAAAAATAATAATATAAAGTATACTAGGGTATTAATATTTTATTTTCCAATCGAAACATATATAAATTAAAAAAAAAAACCCTTTTGCATTGGTATGGGTGAAGCTTTAATACCCTTTTTAAATATAGTTATGTTATAAATCAGTTGTTTATATTTGGTTAACTTGATTATATGGTATATATAATAGCGAGTTATATTGACAAAAAATTCCAAAGTATATAGATATTTGTACATATGAACTTCTATTTGGCAATTAGAAACTACCATAACTACTAGGAATAACTTACGAATTTTATACACTTCGAAACCTAACCTATTTTGATTCTAGAATATCTTAGATAGTCACAAAATTTCTTTTAAATCTCCTGAACTCATTAGTTCACTTATATTCGGGATGACCTTCCCAAAACCATATTGTCATACCAGGAATATATGTGGAACCTAATCTTATGTTACTTCCAGTATCTGTCATGATTGTGTGAAAGATAACAGGAATCTTCACAGTTCAATATATAGAATCCATATATATATTTGTGGTCAGGTCATTTATAAGTAATTACATGTGTCTGTAATATAGATTCTTCACTGTATTGTCAAAATAATATATCATAATCTTTGGACGAATTGGAGTGGAATTATTGCGACTGAAGTTATAGTATCTTTGCGTTACCGATATAAAGTCGTACACAGGACAAAGAAATTATTCTCCTAAAATTGTTTGAACTTTGATCGAAACATTTGATTTAATGAACCATGTTTATAATAATGATGGTTTTTTGATTTCATTCAAACTGTGCGTGGTCTCAACAACGATTAGTAACAATCTTCATTCAAAAAAGTGGAGCTGGAATTTAATATCTCTAGAACATGAATTAACTTTATATTGAATGAACTCGGGTAACTGAAAAGTTCGATTCACACAAGTTGACTGAACACCAAAAATTTTGATTGTTAATCAATCCTGGTTCTGCATACCTCCCCGAGGAGCCTGTAACCATTTTGAGATTTGATAACGTGGTGTTGGTAAGTCTGTCAGTTTTCGTGAAATAATTTCAAGGCTCTATCCTTTATGTATTTTTTGATAGGATCAAATATTGATTTCATTTAAACTCTATTAAATTTTTTATCCTATCCTAATATACCAACTTCCATTGATTCCCTTTAATAAACAATAAGCGAGTATAACAATTACTCTTAATTGGTAAAAATATATACTTTTTATTTATTTTAATATCTAAGTTTAAGAATTATGTTACATATCTTAAATGCTCTATAATTTGAAAACCAAAACTGAATTGCCAAAATAAATTTCAATATAAAAGCAGTCAATTGACATTCGCAATGGAAATGTAATTTAGCCAGATTAGACAGTAAGTAGAGTACTCCACTTATAATGATTGTGCATTTGGAGATATCATGAAACAAATTTAATTGGGTTAATAAGATACGCATAGGGGATTATAATTTTTTATCAGTTATGGATTCGTTACACATTTTTTATATATATTTGATGTCTATTTTAATAATTCGATTGGCTTAAATGCTTACAATTCTGAATTAAATATTAAAGTTGAATAAAAATTATTAAATCAGTGCTTCCATGATTTATTCCTGTCAGTATATATTTATATATTAATTAGTATAAATAAATTAAAATTAAATCGATAATAAATAAATGATTAAAATAGTTTATAACAGCTGGATAATGGTCTATTTTCAAAATATGTATGGTCCATTATAAAATATAGAGCCAAAGTGGTAATTCACAAATAATATTAGTGAAGGTT
>NC_051847.1:21436092-21448952 GCF_002237135.1 Teleopsis dalmanni | reverse complement strand
AAATGTGCAAGGACGCTTCGAGATACTAAATTGACTGACATTGAACAATGTGATAACAATTGAAAATCAATAAATTGACGAGTGGTTGAGAAGCACGTATCATCAATACTGCATCAGTGACATGACAAAGACAAACTCAAAATTTTAGAAATGCCTCGACGTGTACATTGTAATGTGGTGGTGGTCACTAGGAACTTTAAATGCAATAGAATTCGTTGTATTCGCAAAATTTACAATTGAAGCATTCCTCACTATATAACCATAATGTACTGCGTACATTGCAGTTATAGATTGCAGTAAATTGCAGCCAATTAATATTCAATCTAAGTCGACGTTGTTAAACAATGACTCAATGGAAAAATAAATTGATTGAAAATTTGTCACGTTTTATTTAAATTAATTGCAATATTCATTTTACGCGAATGTATTATTGATTTTTTAATATGTAATGAGAATAATCACATTTAAAAAGAAACAAATATGTTTATTCAGAAAAATATAAGCCAAACAAACTAAAAGTATATCTATGGCGTCTATATTTATATGGTCAGTCAAGTTTCAATAAATTAATTAAAATTTTTGTTGTTGTTTCTTCAAAAACTTTTCGAATCTTTCCTATAAATAGACTAAGAGATAGTTCCAGTTCCTTTTCGTCGAAAAAAGCGTCATTTTCAACATTAAAAATTACCATTTAAAATATTTTCAGTTTACAGAAAGTTTAACTCCAAGAAATCGGAGCTGGAGCTAAATCAAGTTTGATTCTATTAAGCAAAACTTATGAGTTCAACCATTTCATCAATAACTTTTATAAAATTTATTGCGCTAAATAGTGCAGTCTTTAATGTTGTATTATGAATCCTATTTCAAGTTTTGATATTTGTGAAAATTTAATATTAATAAATTAATTATATTTTAACGAGTATCAACTAACTAAATCATTTATCCTATTGAGTTTTTTCAGCTTCTTGAATATTTTTAATAAAATCTTTACATTGTATGTAAAACTAAACCGCATGAAAGGGAAATTAATTAATTTTTTGCTTTAACTAAATAATAAAGACTGTTGCAATGACAAGTATAAGCTATAAGCCAAAATTAAGCTAACAAACGACTCTTCTTACCACAATTTGGGTACTTCAAAAAGTTAACCACATTACATGATGTCATAAAAATTGATAAAAATGACAAAAATGAAAAGTTTTTTTTCCTGTTTTTGTGGTGTTATTGAAAGTTTTGCTTGAACTGATAATAATAATGATGAAGATTATGTTGCTGATAGTTGATGGTAACGTCAATGTTATTACATTGGACTTCGTCCAAGAAATTTTATTAAATTTCAGGATGCCTGGCATTTATTCTGCTCCAGTCAACAGTTTTGCATATATTCAAAGACAGCTAGAACAAATCAACATAAAAAATATAAAAAAAACTGCTATTGATTGTGATGGATTCTTATTAGGATCAGAATTCAAGCAAAAACGAATTCAGATTCCGAAAATTAAGCAGAAACGAGAATACATAAGAGAAAGAAAAATTATTTATAAGTAAAAAAAAATTTGAAAAAAACTAAACCTGAAAAATTTTTCTAAATGTCAGTTGAAATCACATCTATTGTGGAATGGAAAGATAATAGGTTTCAAGTACGAATAAATTAATCTTCTTAGTGGTCTCATTATAAACGTTTTTGATGTAATATAGTTTCAGATAAATCGTAGATATAACTTCAAGCAAATCAGCTTACTTATTTATTGATTAGAATATAATATGAAATAATTTAACTTTGTCTTATAAAAATATTTCTAAAATTAATACTTTAAAGGTGTAAGTCTTTATAAGTGGTAGTGGTGTAAATCTTTAACTATTATTATTAGATATTATATTAGATATTATAATGTACCTTCAAATTTTAAAGGTACAAAGTTTAATCGAACGATCCAAATAATTAACCCATAGTCTAACCACATTCAAAAACAAAACCTGAAATTGTAGATATTTTCATTTTAAACATCAGTGAAGTTTTCTATATTACTGCAGCTTTTAACCAAACATCAAACAAATTTAATACAGCTAAACACTACATACTTTATTTCAATAGAAATCATTTTCAAGCTGTAATAACTCACTAACTAACATAACAAGAATGAATATGGAACATGCACCAAAATTTCTTGTTATGGCAAAGTCAATTTTGAAACTCGTCAACAAAATTAAAAATGAAATTTCCATTGTCCTAGCCATGAGATACTAGCCATCATCATCACTATCAATATCAATAGAGGCTGACCTGCTTTAGTGAGTAATAAAATTATCATCAACGTCACAATTACCAATGAAGTTATCTGCATGGCAATAATGCGCTTAATAGCAATAAATGACATAAGCAGCAAATTTGGAAGGAAATTTCAATTTTAGACTTTCACTGTCAATCACATGCAGTTGGGGCAAGTTTCCAAATTTGTACGTAAAATTAATATTTTGAACTAAGGTTCAAAAATTTGTATATAATTTGCTGTACCACAGTTTTTCATCTATATTCTCTTATGATTTCAATTAAAATATATGTACCTATACACATACAACTTAAAATATTCAAAGTTTGTTATAAATCTCTGGAATTCAGATACAAACAATTGCAATAATAATACTTACCACAGTTAGTGGATTATAGCCCACAGTTGTTGTTTTACGGAAAGGATTAGAGAATGGTAAATCCACATTAAGCAATTTTCCATTATACAGATCCACAACATAACGTATTTGTGAGTTTTTATCAGAACAGGAATCAATGGCATAAAGATGACCACATACAATAAACATTTCACCAAATTTTCGATGATCCAATGTAATGTTGAAATTATACTGCACCCTTAAGTTTTCAGCATCCAACTATGAAAATAAATTAAGAATAAAAAATATTGCAATGTTATGGTTCAATATAATTAAGTATAAATTGGCAAGGATAGTAAAATGAAGGTAGTTGTATTTAGAAGAAATTTTAGAAGGATTGAAACTAGATTGTATTGAACTTTAATCTAAATTTGATATATATAGAAAGGATTCATTTTTAAATTGTTAAGAAACATAAAGAAAGAAATATTATATATTAATATAGTATATATATTATATTACCTGTACTATATACATTATATAGTATGTATAGTTGCATTCAATATAATGCAGCTATATAGATCTTCAAGAGTAGAAGTATTTAGATATATAAGCGTATAACTGAAAGTTTATTGGTAGATAAAACCTTGATTCAAAGCAATGATAAATTTATTTATGACAATAAAAGTACAAGAATCTTACAGAATGTGCTATATTTAATAAGTTTAAAACTATATATAACCGCACGTTTTTTCACATAATTTATTTGATGCAATCGCAATACATTTTGAAATAATATTAGAATAATAATAATAATTGCTTAGTATATCTAGAGTTACACTTTAATTGAACTTCACTTGAAAAACAATATTTTTTCCGACACTTCGAAGTTCGGTTTTAGCGAAACGTTCTGTACATATTTGTTTATATATATGTACTTACTGCTGTATGTACTTACTAGTACATAATATATTTTACTACATAACGAAATATATATAATTTATTTGTACTTTTAATGCAGTTCATAAAATCCATTTAAATTAAAGTTCAAATACAAATACGGAGTAATAAATTTCATTTTATGTGTAAATTGCTTATATTCAAGGCAACAGTTTGAACTTAACAATCTAAAAACTTTGAGAAAAAACTTAACCTCAACATAAACCAAAAAAATAAAAAAAAAATTTTATATTTGCTTCTTTTAAATACTATTTTTTTAAGTATTATCTAAGGCTTTTACAGTATCTTATTTGAAAAAATCTATATTTATGTTAGCTGTACATGTGCGTTGCATCAGTACATCAAGCAATATAACTTGGATTTGTATTTCAGTGTATGTAGGTACATGTAGTTAAGTACTCACCTTTGCCACAAGTGTATTGTTTGAATCATAAGTGCTGTAAATCACCCACAGGCCAACCTCGTCTACATTAAAATCCATGTAGTTATAGTCCGTAGAGTACAATTTGTTCCTACGTTCAACGCCAGCATAAGGCAGACTAGTTGCTGTAAGTACAAAAAATGCCATTATAAAGATTTGTACTCGTATATATCCGTATTGGGAGTAGAGGAAAACATTAATTTATAACATTTCTGCTTAATGTTTAGAATTTACTTTTATATAGAATTTCAATAAATACGATTTTGTATATAACTTCTTAATATTGTAGTAAGTGTAAACAATAAATTTTAAATCTCAATTCTGTACATACTATTAGTTTGTTTATATTAAATTTAAACTGTTTGCATTGTGAGATACAAATTTAGTGTAGCCATTACAGATACCAACATTTATAGAGCAGTTATTTTACTTTGCATTTAAGTTAGTATATTTGTGTGGTAGAATTGTGGCATTTCAGATATAAATTGATGCAAATTTTATTAACGTCTGTTAAACAATTGTATATAAATTGAAGAATAAATAGATATTATTATGAAATTAATTTTTTCCTATATTAGCTTCAGTAAAATTACACTGAAAAGCTAATTTGGAATAATTGTGTGGTACTATAATTAGGTTAGTATTAATAAAAGTTACATATTATAAATATAATGAATACTTAAAATGAGTTATTAAATATGTTTAGAATTCAAATAAAGGGTTTATATATATATTTATGATTTGGTGCGTAAATATTCTATTATTAATTTTATATTAATTACACTTAAAATCCATGACATTATTATTATTTACTTCAATGTTAATAATGCATAATTGTTTATTGATGTATACATAATTGAAGCAATATTTGCATGGACTACTTAATTTTTAAGTTATAAATTTTGAATTATAGTTCACAGATGTGTACTTAGATTTTACATTGTTTAGCTTTTAAAACAATGTTAAGGGTATTTAGACATGCTTGGTAATTTGGTGATCTGTTGAAATTTTATATATAAGAAACTTCAAATCTAGCTTAGTAAGGGCTACAGTCATATAAAGTCATATAAAAAATAGCTTCCACAATTTTACGCTTTATTCGGTCATACAAAAAGTCACATCACAATTATCAATTTTCACCTTTAGTCCTGTTTTGTTCGTTCTTACATTTAATTTAGAAGGTAATTATGTTTGTAATTATGTTTTAACTATATACTAGTTGACTTGATTACATACTAAAGTAACCTGATGATTTTGTTAAAGAAATTTTAACTTATGTGGTAAAGAAGATTTGAAAACCAACATAGTATGGTATGTATAGAGTAACATGATACGTCGAGTACGAATATTTTGACCTGAGATTTAGTTAAAATCTGATTAAAACAATCAAATTATGTTTCTGAGTGTATTGGTTTGTAATTATGCCATTGAAAATAGCTTAAACAGCACTGTTTTAAACAACATGACGAAGCAGAGAAAACCTCATCACTGTGGTCCCTTATTAGTATAATTGTAAAAGTGCTGAATTAAAGCAAGAAAGTGCTATTATATTATTTTTTATAATATAATAAAAATCAACCGTTTCACCAAATACCAAACTAATTATTGGACCCAATGTGTCGAAAACTCACTAATGAAGTACAATGATTTCACAAAAAAATATGTATGTACATAAGCTTGTGAAGTACGTACCTTAGATTTGAACTGCATATATTACCTTGTGTACATGAGTACCTATGAGTACATATACGTCATGTATGTAAATTCATTAAACTTTTATATGAAGTTTGCACTTAAAGAGCAATTATTTCGTTCTTTCGTTGGTTGCCTGTTATGTTTTTAGTAGTAAAAGCAAATATTTTTGCAATGACATTTTAGTATGCAAGTTGTTTGTGTCATTAAACATTTTATGAAATGTTTATGAGATGTTGTAAAAGTGTTGCTCCGAGGGAAAGACTAAAACCGAATTTTAAGCAAAATGAGCAGTGCAAGTACTAACAAAAATAATAACAAACTTAACAAAAATTAACAACAAACTTGCATTTTGTTGACGTTAAAATGCAAACAAATTGCGACACATTTATACTCATATTCTTATATATATACATAAACATAAATACGATAACATATATTTATGTAAAAATGTGAAACAATCTATTACAATTCTGGTTGAGCGTGGGAATATACGTATCTGCTCGAAGTGACGTCTAAATATATATGTGTGTATATTTATCTTTAGTTGCAAATAAATTTACTAAAGTTTGCACAGCAAATGCTACAAAAACAAGGAAAAAAGTAGTAAAATTGTGAAATGAAGAGCACATCATAACCTCAAAAAAGTTGGTGAAATTTAGCTGGGGAAGGCAAGGCATTAGCACAATTAAACGAGTGACGAAATGTAATGCGGTGATATGTCTTCATTTTCAACGCCATTGTGGTAACCTTTTATGTGAAAAGATGTGGCTGCGAATTATATGTTGACGGTAAATAATTGCATGCTGAGCAGGATGTAGCAAGGACAGCAAGAATATCACAAGCAAGTTACTAGTATATAATTAATATGCAATTTGTTTGTAATAGAAGGTCTCATTAAGAATATTCCAGAAAATTTGATGCAGAAAATAGTGAAATTTGTAACAAGTAAATAAATAATTATTTACTAAGTCATCAGCAATTAGATGGTGACATTATTATTTACATTGTGATTAGTTTATATATTTTAGAAATAATACTTCGAATCTAAAAATTTGTTATAAACAATAGTTTTTTTTTAATTTTGCATAAATGAATGAGTTTTTCAAAACAATAACTAATTCTTAATAATAATATCACTCTAAATTTTTATATAAACTTTACATTGTAAGTAAAAAGTCTTCATTAGGTTTGTGGCTATAACGTGAAAAAGCATGTTTGTAATACAAATTTTAATCAATTAATTAAGCAATACTGTATTCATAAGTAAAAGGTACATCAAAGCTATATATAATGAACTAAATTTTTTAATTGTCTACTAAATACAAACCAGTCATAACATATCATTAATATAAAAAGTATAATTTCTTTTAATCCATTCATCACAGAACTCAAGGAACTCATCAAATTTTGTTAATGCAACTGTACACTCAGAAAATAGTTTAGTTGATTTAACCAAATTTTAACTAATCTAAGGTCAAAATATTCTTTCTCGACGCAATATGTTGGTTCAACCATACGAGCTGTTCGTTTTCATATATGTTTTACCACATGAGCTAAAATTTCTCTAACAAAATGAACAGGTTAATTTAACTATCATATGGTTAGAGCATATTTTTCTGAGTGTACGAATACAAAAATGACATAAACATTTTAAAAAGTTATAAGTTTTACTCTAACTAAATATAATTTTATTTCGCAATTCACTTTTTTACTAAAAAATTTTTGTACTCACATATCTTTTCCATGGTTCCTAAATCCAATTTAACAACTAAGTTTGTATTTCTTTGATTATAGTAGAAAGACCCATTGTATACAATATGTGCGTTTCCCTGCAAAAATAAAGAAAAAAGATATATAAATAAAAAGAACATGCAATTCAATAAAAGAACACAAACGCAGCTAAAATGTGAAAATAAATTTAAAAATAATTTTCTGCATCCGAGTTATGTCCTTTTCCACACATTATTTTTCTTCTCATGAAAACTTTTAACAGCCTCTTCTGAAAACTATGTAAAGGCAGGGCATTACTTAAGTTAATGGGCGTGTGTATATCTGTTGTTCATTTCATTCTGGTGTGAATGTTGTCACTTGTGGCCACTGTTAAATGGCACACAGATGCGGTCAACAAACTGCAACAAAATGTCACAAAATATCTGAAAATTATGACCACTTCCGAGTTTTGTACCATAAAGTAAATACACACCATGCGAGGGTAAGTGTCAAGAATATACCAAGTATCCGTTACATGCACACAAAATAAAAAAAAAATTAAAAAATAATAAAAGGAAATAATTGTATTGCAATTTTGATACACATACAAAGACAGAATCTTAACAAAATAATATACATAAAATAATTTTATTTAAAAACAAAAAATTATTTAATATATGGATGCTTGTATTTAGCAAATTTTTTAAAATAATAATGAAATTTATCAAAAGTCACATTATAGATATTATATTTAAAGCAAAGCAACTCAATAAAAATATACCGCTTAATATATAAAGTATACTGATACCATTTTTGAACGAAATTCAATTCTATTTGCAAACATTACACTTCATTGACTCACTACACTACGCTTTTCAAAGCTATATATCTTGAAATTATCTTTGATTGGAGACTTGGTATGAAATGAACATCTGAAGAGGAAAACATACAAGACAACAAATAATAACCGACGTCAAAATGTGAAATAAGCTGGAAACTAAATTTCTGCTCATATTAAACTAAGATTAGGCTTATTGTCACTTATGAAGTAATACCATGTTGACCAAAATCAAAGCATCTAAGTACCTTAAACTCCTTGAGTACAGTGTAGAGCTATTCTATTGTGGCTACGTATAAAGCAAATAAGTGTCTAAAAGTCAATTAGAAAAGTTTAGAGGCTGGCGTACTAACATAACATAGTTATTACGAGCGAAGTAAAAAAATATGTTTATAAATACATTATAAATATATTATGTAGTATATTGTATAGTGTAAAAAATATAATATGATTTCCGACTTGCACATATGATATCTTAAATGTAGGTTGAACTTACAGAAAATCTATTAAAATATCACATACGTTAGAGATAAGTCTGATTTTAGGGTACATGTGTGCAGGTAATTTCATAAAAAAATGAATTGGAAGTAGATAATTTTAGATAATACTCAAATGCTTATGTTTTGTCGACCAATTGCTCTAAATTCAAAAGCGGATCAAAAACAATTCAGTGTCGTTTAACAATCGAGAATTTTCCCACAGTATTTCAGTCAGAAGTGCTTACCATTGAATGCTGTGGTACAAAGCTGTGGCAGTCACAAAATCTCTTGCATTCTGAACCACCACATTCAACCTGATGTGAAACTGCAAAAACCTCATATCTAGGTTAGCTACCATTTATAAAGTCACGGTCATCTAAATATCTGCACTTAAGGATATCGATGGTAATGAAATAGCTGACAAGTTTCCTTTTTATACAAACACTATAAGTCGTTACCGTTTAAGCAAATATCGAATAATTACTGCAACTCAATCAACTAATTCAAAATAATCACTTAAACTTAATCACTGATTTTTTAAATAAACATTCTCCTGTTAATTTCCACCTTTATGAGACGTTACCTATGTAAAGTGAAACTATTTATCTGTTCCATTGTTGGAAAACGTATCTAGTACCTCTCTTTGGCTGTAATTGAACCAGATCAGATCTGAAATCTTATTCTATGAAAAACCGGTTTAACGTCCTGATTACAAGCTTTCATATCAAACGTTTTTTATTCTTTTAAAATATTTTTACCTACTAATCTTAAGTTTTAAATTTGTTGTAATTTGACACGAAAAATTCGTAACAATTCAATAACAAGAATTTCAATAAGATAAGCCATAATAAACTTTTTTTTATCACTTTTGAAGCATAAAAGGCTTACGCTTTAAATATCATAAACTCAATACCATTAATCAATCACTGATACATTCTTCCCATGCCAAAGCCTTTAGTGCTCAATTACTTACATAAAAACCTTCGCTGATTCCATACTTTTTTCGTGGTACGTTATTTAAACGATACTGTATTTTCGTTGTGAATTCAAACAGATTGTAGGCGTCGTTTTCATTGGTAACAAAGGTTTTTTCACGGTCAGTTTCTTTGGCAGCAGGATCCCTCAACCAACAGCCATACGTTTCGTTCACTGATTTATGGAAAACAGGCTTGCCAACGGCATACAAAAGGCAGCCTGCAATTGAGATGCAACATTAAATGAAATTAATTTAAATTATATATAAAAAAAAATATACAGAAAAAATATGAAAAATGGTAGCATTTGCAATGAGTTAAAATGGAATAAATTCAATTGAAGCGGAAATAGCCACATAAATTTTTGCAAAATTAATTATCTCACAGATAGCGCATGGCTTTCAAGCAAAGATGAGCTTTTTAGAAAAAAAATTCAACTTAAATTGAATTCAATTAGAGTTTCTGAAATTATTCGTTTTTCCCTTAGATTTATATGATAAATTTAAAAAGAGATAAAAAAGCATTCAACGTTATTTATGCACTTACTTTTTTGACGTTTTGGTAGTCCAGGATAACTATTATTTCCAGTCGGTTGAACTTCAAAGTTGGAATTAATCGAGTCCTTGCACTGATATAAACTGAAAAAAAGAATTTTATTTATAATTATATATGTGGGTGCAATAAAAATATTCGACCTTATGGCACTATTGTCGAAATAAGCGGTTGTAATGAATAAATTATTCAACGACGCAAAAATGCAGCAGCAACTGCAGTAGTAAAGATGAGCAGCGTTTAAAAACTGTATTGCAAAGCCAAAGGATAACAGATTTATGCAGGAAATATTTAAAAGAAGATTTTTTTAAAAAAGTATTTGTAACTGCACAGTCTAACGTGCTGCAGCATCAAGTTAGCATTATAATTGTGCCGAGGGTCTGGTGAATTGGTTGGTCGATAGGTCAGTTGGTTGCACGATGCAGCATCTTATACCACAAACACGTACAATTGTATGGAGCTATGAATGAGGACTTAAGTGGGTGAGCACAATAATAAATTTAAATTATCCTCTTTGGTTTGCACAAATAAATGACCTAAATGGGAGAAGAAAGGCGCAAAATGGAAAATAAAAATTCTATATTCAGTTCTGTGTCGGATGATACAGTTTCAAGTACATGTAAATCTTACTATAAGGACTGTAATAAAGTATGCGAAGTAAACACAATTTTAAATAAGCGGACGATTTAATGGCGAAAATAACTGAAAAATATCTTCATTTTATGAGAATTTATTGAATAATGTTTTAATAATGCTTCATAATATACAGAAATTAGGTTTCTTTTTAAGGTTTTATTAATAAAAAATTTAAATTATGATCATTTGAGAGCTTTTAAATTACATTTTAGTATAAATTACATATTGATTTTGAAGCGAATCATAATTAACGAAAGCTAAATGAAGTAAGGAAATGAAGAATATATTGTTTAATTGATATTGGAGATTTTGGAGTAGCAATAGGAAATTTTTTTATATTTTGATTAAAACCTTGCTACGTTTAAAATTTATATTAAAAATTGAAATCTACAATTACTTATATCTATTATATCTATAGAGTCAGAACTCTTTTGTTCCAGTAATGGTTCCAGTATCTTTGTGTGTAAAAACAGAATATGCCTTAATTATTTGTTTTGCTGACATACTTCGATTGATAAAAAAAAATTTTAAATATATATCTGGCTTTCATAAAACCAAAATAAAATTGGAAATTAGAATAAAGAAACGTTGGTTAGGTGGTTAAGCATTACAATACTCCAAAGTTGGTATGAATTATTTTGTCAGAGGTTGCATAGCCAGTAGGGAACCCAATATTTCAACGTAATAAAATGCGTACCTATAAATTTGACAAGAGTTCCATTTGACTTTTACTACCATTAGTCATTACTTTGATGACCAAGTTATAGCTTGTTATAGTAACTTTTAGAATTTAACAGTGTAACTAAACATTATTGAAATAGCATAAGACAGCAATATGAAAGTTATGTGATCTGATTTTCTAACTTATATATATTTAATATCTTCTATTTGTTAATGGTAGTTTAAGCATTTGATATACTTGGTTTTTTTCAAGGTAATTGAGGTCTAGCGAGAGAAAACCATTAAAAAATTTCAAAACTTTTTTATAGTACAACATTTGCTTCTAATTACTTAGAATTAAGAATTAATTAAATTAATTAATTTAAGTTAAATTAAAAATTACAATAGCTTTGATTTAGAATATCTTGGCTAACATTTCCTTTAAACTACTTTTCTTAGTATTTTGAAATAGTTGAACACAACCAAAAACACAACCAACTCTTAAGATATAGCACATACCTTGGATCGGGGCATTCTTCACATACTGGACAATTGCTTTCGGGTGGTCTTTGGCCATAAACTTTAATTTCTTTGCCCACATACGGTGTCTCACTGTTGGGATCTTGTGCTGCAAGTAACGAATACAATAAACTAATTAGCACACATTTTCCCAATTCACATACAGGGAATGTATAATGAGATGAAAACATTCATATACACTTACGTGCAATTTCAAAATTGACCATTGTTGCATTAAGTTCGTTCCGAGCCACACAATGATAAAAGCCAAAGTCATCCTTGCGTAGGTTACTAATGGTTAAACGCATTTGAGTCTTGAAGCTATAAATTATTTTAAATGGAATGAAATGATTTTAGCATATTTTTTAATTTAACATTTACCCATCAGGATATAATTCCATACGATATTTATCGCCGGGGTCTAAAATTTTGCCATCATATGCACGTTCCCAGTACCGTATGGCTTCCGGGAAGGCTTCCACCTTAAATTGTAATTTTATTAAAAAAATTTTTTATTTAATTGAAAAATTCATATGGAATAAAATATAAATAAATGTATTAAATTACAAAAAAATGTATTATATTAAATTATCTATTTTGCAGATAAATTATGTCTAAAACTGTTATTGTGCCAAATATGTGATTCTTATGTGTTGCCACAATTTGTGATACTTTTTTTTTTGTAATATTCTTGTAGAGTGAAATTTCTATTTTATTTAGATGCTTTTTTCATCTCTAAAGCAATTTCTAAAAAGCAATTTATCAATTGCATGCATTTTTGGTGCATCATCTGTTTTTGTTGTGGTCTT
>NC_051847.1:21423062-21435992 GCF_002237135.1 Teleopsis dalmanni | reverse complement strand
GTTGAGGGATCCTGCTGCCAAAGAAACTGACCGTGAAAAAACCTTTGTTACCAATGAAAACGACGCCTACAATCTGTTTGAATTCACAACGAAAATACAGTATCGTTTAAATAACGTACCACGAAAAAAGTATGGAATCAGCGAAGGTTTTTATGTAAGTAATTGAGCACTAAAGGCTTTGGCATGGGAAGAATGTATCAGTGATTGATTAATGGTATTGAGTTTATGATATTTAAAGCGTAAGCCTTTTATGCTTCAAAAGTGATAAAAAAAAGTTTATTACGGTTTATCTTATTGAAATTGTTGTTATTGAATTGTTACGAATATTTCGTGTCAAATTACAACAAATTTAAAACATAAGATTAGTGGGCAAAAATATTTTAAAAGAATAAAAAACGTTTTATATGAAAGCTTATAATCAGGACGTTAAACCGGTTTTTCATAGAAACAGATTTCAGATCTGATCTGGTTCAATTACAGCGAAAGAGAGGTACTAGATAGGTTTTCCAACAATGGAACAGATAAATAGTTTCACTTTATGTTACATAGGCAACGTCTCATAAAGGTGGAAGTTAACAGAAGAATGTTTATTTAAAAAATCAGTGATTAATCTTAAGTGATTAATTTGAATTAGTTGATTGAGTTGCAGTAATTATTCGATATTTGCTTAAACGGTAACGGCTTATAGTGTTTGTATAAAAAGGAAACATGTCAGCTATTTCATTACCATCGATACCCTTAAGTGCATATATTTAGATGACCGTGACTTTATAAATGGTAGCTAACCTAGATATGAGGTTTTTGCAGTTTCACTTTAGGTTGACTGTGGTGGTTCAGAATGCAAAAGATTTTGTGATTGTCACAGCTTTGTACCACAGCTTTCAATGGTAAGCACTTCTGACTGAAATACTGTGGGAAAATGTTCGATTGCTAAACAATGTTGAATTGTTTTTGATCCGCTTTTGAATTTAGAGCAATTAGTCGACAAAACATAAGCATTTGAGTATTATCTAAAATTGTCTTCTTCAAATTAATTTTTTTATGAAATTACCTGCACATGTACCCTAAAATCAGACTTATCTCCAACGTATGTGATATTTTAATAGATTTTCTGTAAGTTAAACCTACATTTAAGATATCATATGTGCAAGTCGGAAATCATATTATATTTTTTACACTATACAATATGGTATACTATATAATATATTTATAATGTATTTATAAACATATTTTTTTACTTCGCTCGTAATAACTACTACGCCAGCCTCTAAACTTTTCTAATTGACTTTTAGACACTTATTTGCTTTATATGTAGCCACAATAGAATAGCTCTACACTGTACTAAAGGAGTTTATGGTACTTAGATGCTTTGTTTTTGATCACCATGGGTTTACTTCATAAGTGACAATAAGCTTAATCATAGTTTAATATGACCAGAAATTTAGTTATCAGCTTATTTCGCATTTTGTTACTCAAAGACGTCGGTTATTATTTGTTGTCTTGTATGTTTTCCTCTTGAGATGTTCATTTCATACCAATTCCCCAATCAAAGATAATTTCAAGATATATAGCTTTGAAGAGCGTAGTGTAGTGAGTCAATGAAGTGTAATGTTTGCAAATAGAATTGAATTTCGTTCAAAAATGGTATCAGGATACTTTATATATTAAGCGGTATATTTTTATTGAGTTGCTTTGCTTTAAATATAATATCTATAATGTGACTTTTGATAAATTTCATTATTATTTAAAAAAATTTGTTAAACACAAGCATCCATATTAATTAATTTTTCGTTTTTAAATAAATTTATTTTATATATAGTATTTTGTTTAGATTTTGTCTTTGTATGTGTATCAAAATTGCAATACAATTATTTCCTTTTATTATTTTTTAAATTTTTTCATTTTGTGTGCATGTAACGGATACTTGGTATATTCTTGACACTTACCCTCGCATGGTGTGTATTTACTTTATGGTACAAAACTCGGAAGTGGTCATAATTTTCAGACATTTTGTGACATTTTGTTGCAGTTTGTTGACCGCATCTGTGTGCCATTTAACAGTGGCCACAAGTGACAACATTCACACCAGAATGAAATGAACAACAGATATACACACGCCCATTAACTTAAGTAATGCCCTGCCTTTACATAGTTTTCAGAAGAGGCTGTTAAAAGTTTTCATGAGAAGAAAAATAATGTGTGGAAAAGGACATAACTCGGATGCAGAAAATTATTTTTAAATTTATTTTCACATTTTAGCTGCGTTTGTGTTCTTTTATTGAATTGCATGTTCTTTTTATTTATATATCTTTTTTTATTATTTTTGCAGGGAAACGCACATATAGTATACAATGGGTCTTTCTACTATAATCAAAGAAATACAAACTTAGTTGTTAAATTGGATTTAGGAACCATGGAAAAGATATGTGAGTACACAAATTTTATTTTTTAGTAAAAAAGTGAATTACGAAATAAAATTATATTTAGTTAGTGTAAAACTTATAACTTTTTAATATGTTTATGTCATTTTTGTATTCGTACACTCAGAAAAATATGCTCTAGCCATATGCTAGTTAAATTAACCTGATCATTTTGTTAGAGAAATTTTAGCTCATGTGGTAAAACATATATGAAAACGAACAGGTCGTATGGTTAAACCAACATATTGCGTCGAGAAAGAATATTTTGACCTTAAAATTAGTTAAAATTTGGTTAAATCAACTAAACTATTTTCTGAGTGTACAGTTGCATTAACAAAATTTGATGAGTTCCTTGAGTTCTGTGATGAATGGATTAAAAGAAATTATACTTTTTATATTAATGATATGTTATGACTGGTTTGTATTTAGTAGACAATAAAATTAAGAAATTTAGTTCATTAATTATACTTATGAATACAGTATTGGTTTATTTATAAATTAAATTTTGTATTAGACATAGGCTTAAAGCCACTAAACGAATGAAGATTTTTTACTTACAATGTAAACTTTATATAAAAATTTAGAATGATATTATTATTAAGAATTAGTTTTTGTTTTGAAAAACTCATTCATTTATGCAAAATTAAAAAAAAAACTATTGTTTATAACAAATTTTTAGATTCGAAGTATTATTTCTAAAATATATAAACTAATCACAATGTAAATAATAATGTCACCATCTAATTGCTGATGACTTAGTAAATAATTATTTATTTACTTGTTACAAATTTCACTATTTTCTGCATCAAATTTTCTGGAATATTCTTAATGAGACCTTCTATTACAAACAAATTGCATATTAATTATATACTAGTAACTTGCTTGTGATATTCTTGCTGTCCTTGCTACATCCTGCTCAGCATGCAATTATTTACCGTCAACATATAATTCGCAGCCACATCTTTTCACATAAAAGGTTACCACAATGGCGTTGAAAATGAAGACATATCACCGCATTACATTTCGTCACTCGTTTAATTGTGCTAATGCCTTGCCTTCCCCAGCTAAATTTCACCAACTTTTTTGAGGTTATGATGTGCTCTTCATTTCACAATTTTACTACTTTTTTCCTTGTTTTTGTAGCATTTGCTGTGCAAACTTTAGTAAATTTATTTGCAACTAAAGATAAATATACACACATATATATTTAGACGTCACTTCGAGCAGATACGTATATTCCCACGCTCAACCAGAATTGTAATAGATTGTTTCACATTTTTACATAAATATATGTTATCGTATTTATGTTTATGTATATATATAAGAATATGAGTATAAATGTGTCGCAATTTGTTTGCATTTTAACGTCAACAAAATGCAAGTTTGTTGTTAATTTTTGTTAAGTTTGTTATTATTTTTGTTAGTACTTGCACTGCTCATTTTGCTTAAAATTCGGTTTTAGTCTTTCCCTCGGAGCAACACTTTTACAACATCTCATAAACATTTCATAAAATGTTTAATGACACAAACAACTTGCATACTAAAATGTCATTGCAAAAATATTTGCTTTTACTACTAAAAACATAACAGGCAACCAACGAAAGAACGAAATAATTGCTCTTTAAGTGCAAACTTCATATAAAAGTTTAATGAATTTACATACATGACGTATATGTACCCATAGGTACTCATGTACACAAGGTAATGTATGCAGTTCAAATCTAAGGTACGTACTTCACAAGCTGATGTACATACATGCTTTTTTGTGAAATTATTGTACTTCATTAGTAAGTTTCCGAAACATTGGGTCTAATAATTAGTTTAGTATTTGGTGAAACGGTTGATTTTTATTATTGTTGTGAGTTAAATATTTATTTTATTTAATCTCACGGGTTTGTGGCAGTTTTTCTGTATGATAGAGTGTACGATCTTAGGTGATCGTACATTTCCCTAAAAATAGGCAAGGTTATTTGCATCTGGGCAGTTGTTGACTAGAACCAAAGCATCAGACCGTCAGTTCGACGATAAGAAATGCTGAGTTTTGGTATTTGGTTAATAATTGGTGTCACGATGTAAGTGACTTTGAAATTGTAAATACGGAAGAATTGCAAAAATATGTAGAGCATTCTTATTAATAATAAAAACTTTGCAAATTTAGCAAAGTAAATTATGAAACTATGAATAAACCCAATTAGGTAACTAGGGTAATTTGAAGGTCATATATTGGATTTTTGCATCAAGTTTGGGTATATAAGATAGATTTAAAACCACAAAGACATATAGTTGTAAGTTAAGTTGCAGTTGGAGTTGTAGCTGAAGTTAAAGTTAGAGTCTAAGTTAGAGTCTAAGTTAGAGTCTAAGTTGGAGTAAAAATTAAGAGTCAAAGAGGAGTCAAAGACGGGAGTTGAAAGTTGTGTAGAAATAGAAAATTATAAAAAACAGTGGTTAAACGAAGTAGTGGTTAAAATTTATATAATGTACACTTAGCCAAATATAAAAAATGATCAAGCGTAGTAGCGCTGACTACAATTTAAAACAAATAAGTCGTGTGTGACTGAATTTAAAAGAAACCCAAAGAATATAAATTATAACATAAATAAAATTAATAAAATTAAATGGTGAAATTAAACTCAAGTGTTTTCATAATAGCTAAGGACCTTTTTTAAAAATTAGCTATAAACAAGTGCAACTGAAACATTTCGTCCAAAACTTGAAATAAAGAATTCAACATTTTGGCACACTCGCGTTTTTCCACAAAAATACACAACATAATTTCCTTCCCCCTATGAAGAACATTGTGGCACACAATGTTATATATCTAACGGTCTATATTAAACTTGCATCAAATTTAGGTTTACATTCATTTAAATCTTAAATCTATATTACATTTTAATTTTTTCATAACATTATTCTTAAAAAAAAATTTCACTTTATATACGTCAAAAATATTTCTATACATGTTTACTCTTCATAAACTACTTATTAGTTAAAAATTTGTTCTTATTAAAATATTTTAGTAAATGTTTACTTCTTGAAATTTGTAAATTTCTTTATTATGATTCTTATTATAAACTACTTATTAGTCAAAAAGTTTATTCTTATTTAAATACTTTAAGAAATGTTTACTCTTGATAATTGAAATTTGTAAATTTCCTTATTATTGTGTTCTGTTGTTTATTATGATTGTTATTATAAACTACTTATTAGTTAAAAATTTATTCTTATTAATATATTTTAAGAAATATTTACTTTGTAAATTTATTATGCTCCTTATTATAAACTACTTATTAGTCAAAAATTTATTTAGATTATAATAATGAAAATGTTGAGTCAAACAAAAAATATTTATTTCAGTTTTCTAGTTTCATTTTTTTTTTACTTTTCCCCCCCGGAAAAACAGGAACCTTCATCTCCTAATTGTAAACCTACAACTCCTAAAAATTAAAACTAAAGACTAAATTTAAAAAAAAACTTGTTAATAGTTATAATTTTGTCTATCTTTTATGTAATTTAAGTAGATTATTGTGGAATACTCTTTCCCTTCCTGAAATTATTACTTTAGCATTTACTGGACTAGTAATTTCTGTTACTGGGAAAGGTCCCACCCAAATAGGTGAAAACTTATTTCTTCTACTTGTATTCTTCAACCATACCCTATCTCCTACTTTGAACATTCTACTTTTAGAATTCTTATCATAGTTTATCTTTGCTTTAAGTTTTGCCAACTCCTGATTTTTTCGAACCACGTCGTATGAGCGTTGAATTTGATATTTCAGAATTTTTGAAAAATCGTCGTGGTTGTATAATGGTGTTGGTTTTCTTTTTAATGTTATAGGAATCTCGAAATCGAACCCAAATAGTGTTTTTGATGGTGTCTGCTTTGTTGCAGAATGCACCGTGTTATTATGGACATGCATCGCATGATGCAACCACTCATCCCAGTTGGATCCATCCAATTTAACGAAACTTCTTAAAAATTCCGCTAAAGGACGATGACTTCTTTCCAAAGAGCCATTTGCCTGTGGATGATATGGAGTAGTTTGTATTTTTTTAACACCAAGAATTTTGCAGATTTCTTTGAATAATTTCGAAGTGAAATTAGTCCCATTGTCTGTCACGAGAACTTTTGGTATATTAAATTTTGAAATTATTTCGTTAAAGAATTTCCTTGCTACTGTCGTAGCTTCCCCATCCTGTAATGCTGTACATACCAAATACTTAGAAAAATCATCCTGAAATGTTAAAATTAGTTTATTCCCATTCTCTGTAGTAGGTAGTGGGCCTACAATATCCATAAATACTTTGTCGAATGGTCTTTGAGGGGTATCCGTCAAAACCATTGGCATTTTCTCTACCCTAGAACTCTTGTTTTTCTGGCATTGTTGACATGTTCCGACGTAGTCTTTTATCTGTCTTTGCATGCCTGCCCATTTAAACTGTTTTCGTATTCGGAAATACGTTTTAACAGCTCCTTGATGTCCTCCGATAGGTGAGTCGTGGAATTTCTTTAAAACTTCTTGGATATCTTTTTTATTGGTTAGAAATACCGCGTAATCTTCTTTCGTTTGGTCCTTCGTATCTTCCACTTCTTCTATTTCATTTTGTTCCATTTTATTTTTGTTTTCCTTCAGATTTGTTGCTCTTTTATTTCCTCTCGTAACTACTGCTATTGGTAGCCGACTCAGAGCATCCGCGTTTTTATTGGTTTTTCCTGGTTTGTACAAAATTTCAAAATCGTATTCCAACAATTTCAATCGGAATCTTCCCAAACGTGTGTCTTGGTCTTTAAGATTTGCTATACCTCTTAATGGCTTATGGTCAGTAAATATTTTAAAATGTCTTCCCAATAAGTAAGACCTAAAATTCCTAGTTGCCCAAACTATCGCAAGAAATTCCTTTTCTATAGTTGAATATCTTTTCTCTGTATTACTCAGAGCACGACTTGCGAAATAAAGTGGTAAATCAGAACCTACTTCTCCCTGAGACAATACTGCACCTAACGCTTCATTACTAGCGTCAGTTGTTAAAACAAAAGGTTTTGAGAAATCTGCTTGTAATACTCTCCTTAACCTTTGGTCGTGTTCATTTAAATTCCTTCCGTAGATAACAATATCGTCGAGATAGACGAAGCAATCTATCCCTTGTAATCCTGTTAAAATACTATTCATAATTCGCTGAAAAGTTGCGGGTGCTCCTGTTAAACCAAATGGCATTCTAAGAAATTCAAAATGTCCTAGACCTGTGCTAAATGCCGTTTTCTCCCTGTCTTTACTGTCTACCATCACCTGGTGATAGCCACTAGCCAAATCCAGCGTTGAGAAATATCTACTGCATCCTAGTTGGTCTAAAATTTCATCAATTCTAGGAATTGGAAACACCTGTTTAATTGTTTTTTCATTTAATTTTCTAAAATCAACCACGAGACGCCATTTCTTTTCCCCATCTATACCTGACCTTTTTGGTACAAGGATGATAGGAGAGTTCCATGGTGATTTACTCCTTGTTATTATCCCTTCATCTAGCATTTCACTAACTTGCTTATTAATTTCTTCCTTATGTGCTTCTGGTAATCTATATTGTCGTTGATTTACCGGTATTTGATCATGACTTGTTGGAATTTCGTGTGCCAATACTGATGTATAGGACAGTTTATCTCCTGGTAAGTGAAATACATCGTTATATTCCTTAATTGTCTGCGTAATTAACCGTCTTTCTTCATTGTTTAAACGCTCATCCAATCTTATTAATTTCAGTAATTTTCCGTACCTTTCCTGTAAGTTTACTTCTTTGTTCAAATTAACATTAGGGACATTGTACTCATAGTACTCATTCATATCACTGCCCTTTAATTCAATTTCACTATTCATTTCAACTGCATAGTTGTTTGCATTCAAAATTCTTACAAAACCTATTCCGTTTTTTACTTCTGTTAAACATTCACCTGAATAGACATTTCTAAATATTTCCTTTTTATGTATTACGAGTGTTCCTTCTTTAGGCACTACTTTTACTGGAATAATCATTGTTGATCTACCTGGGATTGTCATGCTTTCTGCTATACAAATCCGACCATGATCTACAATGCTTACCAGTGGTAAAGTAGCTAATTCCTCTTTATTCTTAAAAAATTTTAAAACCTTTTTAATTGTGTCTGTAGTAGACCGGTTCCACAGTTCATCTCTACCTAGAAGTCCGTCTGCTGGTAACTGGCTACCTACTGGTACTACATGCATTTTGAATTGTAGAGCTGGAAATTTTCGGTGTTCAATATTGACCGTACCCAATGTACTTATATTGCCTCCAAAAGCTCCTGTAAGACCTTTTGTGTCTTTGGTGTTTATATCTTTTAAATCGATTAACGCCTCTGTTTTTATAAGGCTGGTGTCTGCTCCCGAGTCAACTAAAAGTCGAAGTTTATTCCCCACTGCACGTTCGCAAGGTACTTCTACATAGGCATCATCAAACGATTGACTAATGCTACCTTTGGCATTGTAACTCGCTCCTTTTGCCCGTAGAACTCCTATTTGTTCAAACACCCACTCTGATTTTTCTTTCCAGTAATCCGATAGTATTGAACAATATGTAATTAGTAATGTAACTATACATGTCCAAATACTGAACATATATTTGTTCACCCTCAACACTATATTATTCAATTTCGGCTTTTTCAAATAACTAATTTTTCCCTCTGAATTTTTAAACCCTATTTGGTTGGTCAAATTTTCTTGCACTTCCTTATGTTTTATCGTGATTATACCATGATTCCTTGAATTAACCGCTTTGGCTCCTAAATTCTTCATCTTATTATTTGTATTCGATCTGTTCTGAACATTGTTGTTGCTGTTACTTTTAGTTATTCGTGCAGGTCCTAAATTAAATTGACATTTACTTTTTGAATTTACGGCAGTCCAGTCTAATGTCTTAGACTGGGCCGGTTGAAGTTTCCCGACGGATTTGGTACTGTTATTCTGCAAGTTTTTGCAAAATGTCCTTCTTTGCCGCACCTAAAACATCTAAGATTTGCACTCAAAGGTCTTCCACTTGGTCTGTTAAAGTTTGGATTACTGTGCTTTAAAGGTACTGAATGGTTTTGCCAGTCCCTTTCTTGTCTCACGTTACTGTAGTTATTTTGGTTCCCACGTCCTGTATGTCCCAATTTACAAAATTTATTCTGTTCATGTCCTCTCACTCCACAAAAAGTACAATACAATTTGTTTAGTCTACTGAAACAATCCTTTGTATCGTGTCCCGTCTTCTTGCAGAAATTGCAGGCCGATTTTTCTTGTTTTACCGTCTCCATTGGATGTTCTCTACATTTGGGTCCATTTTCATGCCCATATACTCCACAATTTGTACAGTATGGCGTATTTTGTCTTTCTGGGCAGTATGCCCATCCATGTCCGTCTTGTTTACAAAACGTACATTTCATTTCTGTTCGATTCTCTGTGGTAGACATGTTTATATTTGAACGTGATTCACCCAATAATTCTTCGGCTGATTCTGCAATAAATATTAGTTTCTGGATAGGATCATTCTCTAACCCAATAAACCTATGCTTTAAACTATTGTCTTTCAAACCCTTAATAAAACAACGTACTGTTAGTCGCCTGTATTCTCCTAACTGTGACAGAATTTCACTCTCACCTCCTTGATTTCTTATTAGTTGTTCGGCTTCATGTAGTAACGCCTCCAGTTTACCTCCAAATGAACTCGCCGACTCATTCTGTCTTTGTTTAGTACCAGTTAGATCATTCCTTATGTGTTCCAATGTACGTTTCCTGAGGTATGTACGTTTAACCGCCTCACACAATTCATTTACTGTGTTGAATGGTCTACCCGCGATATTCTCGTAAGCTACACTCACTAATCTTTGTTTTATGCAACTTACGACATACTGTGCTCCTTCTTGCGGTAGTGCTTGTTGTACCAGTTCACAACCCGCAATAAACTTGTGTACTTCACTCCGTAGATCGGGTCCTTCTGTGCCCGTGAAATACGGTACCACCTTGGTTACTATTTCCATGATTGCCGTAATCGATGCCATAACTTTTTTTTCGTTATTGTTTGTTTCCACCATTGTTCTCAGTAACTGTTTTGTTTGTCCGCACTTCGCTAGTTCTTTCTTTAAATCATCAATTTATGCTGTTAGCTTTTTAATTTCGTTTTCCCTAATGTGATCTGTACCTTCTTAGTCCAAGATTATACTGATGTCCTGTTCCGTTTTTCCCTGGTTTTTTAAAACGTTCTCCAAAATTGCCGTCTGATCTTCCGCGTCTTGCAATAAAGATGTTAGTTCTTCCGTGCGTGAACTTAGTTGCTTACACTTATGTTCCAAACCCTTTTTAGCATCTGACAAATCTTCAATAACGTTCGCCAATTCTTTAGACCTTATCCCTTCCACACTCTCTATATTTTCCTTTATGTATTCAAGTTCTTCAACCCTCGTTAACCTGTTATGTCTAATATGATCTTTTGTTAATTGAACAAATTCCTTATCTGGATTAAGTTCAATTAATTTTTCCCAAGCGTGTACTCTTGCCGATTCTAAATATCTTTTAAATACTCTAAGCTCCTGTTGTAAATGTTCGATTTCCTTTTCCATTTATGAGAAATAAAAACAAAACAATTACGTGACCCCACTCAACCAATAACAATAATTAATTAATCAAAAAAAGAAAATACCAAACCATATCTCTGTACTACACTTATTACTTAGAAAAACAAAAACAATGTTTAATTCCACAATTCTCTAAATTCTTGCCTATATTGTCGGGCCCACTCTTTATCTGTTTTTGGTACTGGTCGTTTTATGCAGTTTTTATTGGGTTTTATGCTTATGTTTTCGTAAGATATTCCCTTATCTTTTGTATTGTCTATTTTACTAATAATACGATGTGCTTTCTCAAACAACCATTTATGCGAATCTAGATGGTTTTCTAAATCTTTTTCCTCGAATTGCTTATCGCAAACAAAACAACTTTTCCCCATATTTGAACAAACTTGAAAATTAAGAAATTTCACATAACAACGTAGAACAACAGAACTCAAAAAAAACTTACATATAGTAATAAATTTACATACATAAAACTTACATTCAGAAAATTTACATATAAAATTTGATTTTTAAAAAAAATATAAATATATATTATATCATTACAATATTATTTTTATGTGTTGTAATAAAACACATTTGATTTGCTTTGTCTTTCTTAAAAAATGAAATGTCTTTCTATTTTAAAAACTTAACTATAAATATTTCTTATTAATGACTTACAATTTTTTCTCCCATTTTTCTTCTTGTTGTGTGTTTTTGTTGATACTCCTTATTAATCCGGGTCTTGTCTTGTCCTTAATGTGTTGGTCCCTCGCTGCACGTTTTGTTACTTTTAGTAAAAAAAAACGTGTATCGGTTGCCAATTATTATGTGTTGCCAAAAATTATTATGTGTTGCCAATTAATGTTGTGTTCAATTAATTAATTAATTATGTTGTGTTGTATAGTTGTAATGCTGTAAACTCCCACGTAGGTAGGTGACGTTGTCGTCTCACGTTGCACGTTTTATATTGTATGTTTATAGAAACGTGTGTATACCGGCTGCGCCAATTATGTTGTGTATTTTTGTGGAAAAACGCGAGTGTGCCAAAATGTTGAATTCTTTATTTCAAGTTTTGGACGAAATGTTTCAGTTGCACTTGTTTATAGCTAATTTTTAAAAAAGGTCCTTAGCTATTATGAAAACACTTGAGTTTAATTTCACCATTTAATTTTATTAATTTTATTTATGTTATAATTTATATTCTTTGGATTCTTTTAAATTCAGTCACACACGACTTATTTGTTTTAACATTTGTAGTCAGCGCTACTACGCTTGATCATTTTTTATATTTGGCTAAGTGTACATTATATAAATTTTAACCACTACTTCGTTTAACCACTGTTTTTTATAATTTTCTATTTCTACACAACTTTCAACTCCCGTCTTTGACTCCTCTTTGACTCTTAATTTTTACTCCAACTTAGACTCTAACTTAGACTCTAACTTAGACTCTAACTTTAACTTCAGCTACAACTCCAACTGCAACTTAACTTACCACTCAACTAACTTTTTTGTGGTTTTAAATCTATCTTATATACCTAAACTTGATGCAAAAATCCAATATATGACCTTCACATTACCCTAGTTACCTAATTGGGTTTATTCATAGTTTCATAATTTACTTTGCTAAATTTGCAAAGTTTTTATTATTAATAAGAATGCTCTACATATTTTTGCAATTCTTCCGTATTTACAATTTCAATGTCACTTACATCGTGACACCAATTATTAACCAAATACCAAAACTCAGCATTTCTTATCGTCGAACTGACGGTCTGCTGCTTTGGTTCTAGTCAACAACTGCCCAGATGCAAATAACCTTGCCTATTTTTAGGGAAATGTACGATCACCTAAGATCGTACACACTACCATACAGAAAAACTGCCAAAACCCGTGAAATTAAATAAAATAAAT
>NC_051847.1:21412588-21422934 GCF_002237135.1 Teleopsis dalmanni | reverse complement strand
AAAATAAATATTTAACTCACAACATTATTTTATAAAAATTAATATAATAGCACTTTCTTGCTTTAATTCAGCACTTTTACAATTATACTAATAAGGGACCACAGTGATGAGGTTTTCTCTGCTTCGTCATGTTATTTAAAACAGTGCTGTTTAAGCTGTTTTCAATGCCATAATTACAAACCAATACACTCAGAAAAATAATTTAATTGTTTTAATCATATTTTAACTAAATCTCAGGTCAAAATATTCGTACTCTACGTATCATGTTACTCTATACATACCATACTATGTTGGTTTTCAAATCTTCTTTACCACATAAGTTAAAATTTCTTTAACAAAATCATCAGGTTACTTTAGTATGTAATCAAGTCAACTAGTATATAGTTAAAACATAATTACAAACATAATTACCTTCTAAATTAAATGTAAGAACGAACAAAACAGGACTAAAGGTGAAAATTGATAATTGTGATGTGACTTTTTGTATGACCGAATAAAGCGTAAAATTGTGGAAGCTATTTTTTATATGACTTTATATGACTGTAGCCCTTACTAAGCTAGATTTGAAGTTTCTTATATATAAAATTTCAACAGATCACCAAATTACCAAGCATGTCTAAATACCCTTAACATTGTTTTAAAAGCTAAACAATGTAAAATCTAAGTACACATCTGTGAACTATAATTCAAAATTTATAACTTAAAAATTAAGTAGTCCATGCAAATATTGCTTCAATTATGTATACATCAATAAACAATTATGCATTATTAACATTGAAGTAAATAATAATAATGTCATGGATTTTAAGTGTAATTAATATAAAATTAATAATAGAATATTTACGCACCAAATCATAAATATATATATAAACCCTTTATTTGAATTCTAAACATATTTAATAACTCATTTTAAGTATTCATTATATTTATAATATGTAACTTTTATTAATACTAACCTAATTATAGTACCACACAATTATTCCAAATTAGCTTTTCAGTGTAATTTTACTGAAGCTAATATAGGAAAAAATTAATTTCATAATAATATCTATTTATTCTTCAATTTATATACAATTGTTTAACAGACGTTAATAAAATTTGCATCAATTTATATCTGAAATGCCACAATTCTACCACACAAATATACTAACTTAAATGCAAGGTAAAATAACTGCTCTATAAATGTTGGTATCTGTAATGGCTACACTAAATTTGTATCTCACAATGCAAACAGTTTAAATTTAGTATAAACAAACTAATAGTATGTACAGAATTGAGATTTGAAATTTATTGTTTACACTTACTACAATATTAAGAAGTTATATACAAAATCGTATTTATTGAAATTCTATATAAAAGTAAATTCTAAACATTGAGCAGAAATGTTATAAACTAATGTTTTCCTCTACTCCCAATACGGATATATACGAGTACACATCTTTATAATGGCATTCTTTGTACTTACAGCAACTAGTCTGCCGTATGCTGGCGTTGAACGTAGGAACAAATTGTACTCTACGGACTATAACTACATGGATTTTAATGTAGACGAGGTTGGCCTGTGGGTGATTTACAGCACTTATGATTCAAACAATACACTTGTGGCAAAGGTGAGTACTTAACTACATGTACCTACATACACTGAAATACAAATCCAAGTTATATTGCTTGATGTACTGATGCAACGCACATGTACAGCTAACATAAATATAGATTTTTTCAAATAAGATACTGTAAAAGCCTTAGATAATACTTAAAAAAATAGTATTTAAAAGAAGCAAATATAAAATTTTTTTTTTATTTTTTTGGTTTATGTTGAGGTTAAGTTTTTTCTCAAAGTTTTTAGATTGTTAAGTTCAAACTGTTGCCTTGAATATAAGCAATTTACACATAAAATGAAATTTATTACTCCGTATTTGTATTTGAACTTTAATTTAAATGGATTTTATGAACTGCATTAAAAGTACAAATAAATTATATATATTTCGTTATGTAGTAAAATATATTATGTACTAGTAAGTACATACAGCAGTAAGTACATATATATAAACAAATATGTACAGAACGTTTCGCTAAAACCGAACTTCGAAGTGTCGGAAAAAATATTGTTTTTCAAGTGAAGTTCAATTAAAGTGTAACTCTAGATATACTAAGCAATTATTATTATTATTCTAATATTATTTCAAAATGTATTGCGATTGCATCAAATAAATTATGTGAAAAAACGTGCGGTTATATATAGTTTTAAACTTATTAAATATAGCACATTCTGTAAGATTCTTGTACTTTTATTGTCATAAATAAATTTATCATTGCTTTGAATCAAGGTTTTATCTACCAATAAACTTTCAGTTATACGCTTATATATCTAAATACTTCTACTCTTGAAGATCTATATAGCTGCATTATATTGAATGCAACTATACATACTATATAATGTATATAGTACAGGTAATATAATATATATACTATATTAATATATAATATTTCTTTCTTTATGTTTCTTAACAATTTAAAAATGAATCCTTTCTATATATATCAAATTTAGATTAAAGTTCAATACAATCTAGTTTCAATTCTTCTAAAATCTCTTCTAACTGCAACTGTCTTCATTTGAATATCCTTGCCAATTCATACTTAATTATATTGAACCATAACACTGCTATATTTTTTATTCTTAATTTATTTTCATAGCTGGATGCTGAAAACTTAAGGGTGCAGTATAATTTCAACATTACATTGGATCATCGAAAATTTGGTGAAATGTTTATTGTATGTGGTCATCTTTATGCCATTGATTCCTGTTCTGATAAAAACTCACAAATACGTTATGTTGTGGATCTGTATAATGGAAAATTGCTTAATGTGGATTTACCATTCTCTAATCCTTTCCGTAAAACAACAACTGTGGGCTATAATCCACTAACTGTGGTAAGTATTATTATTGCAATTGTTTGTATCTGAATTCCAGAGATTTATAACAAACTTTGAATATTTTAAGTTGTATGTGTATAGGTACATATATTTTAATTGAAATCATAAGAGAATATAGATGAAAAACTGTGGTACAGCAAATTATATACAAATTTTTGAACCTTAGTTCAAAATATTAATTTTACGTACAAATTTGGAAACTTGCCCCAACTGCATGTGATTGACAGTGAAAGTCTAAAATTGAAATTTCCTTCCAAATTTGCTGCTTATGTCATTTATTGCTATTAAGCGCATTATTGCCATGCAGATAACTTCATTGGTAATTGTGACGTTGATGATAATTTTATTACTCACTAAAGCAGGTCAGCCTCTATTGATATTGATAGTGATGATGATGGCTAGTATCTCATGGCTAGGACAATGGAAATTTCATTTTTAATTTTGTTGACGAGTTTCAAAATTGACTTTGCCATAACAAGAAATTTTGGTGCATGTTCCATATTCATTCTTGTTATGTTAGTTAGTGACTTATTACAGCTTGAAAATGTTTTCTATTGAAATAAAGTATGTAGTGTTTAGCTGTATTAAATTTGTTTGATGTTTGGTTAAAAGCTGCAGTAATATAGAAAACTTCACTGATGTTTAAAATGAAAATATCTACAATTTCAGGTTTTGTTTTTGAATGTGGTTAGACTATGGGTTAACTATTTGGATCGTTCGATTAAACTTTGTACCATTAAAATTTGAATATCTAATAATAATAGTTAAAGATTTACACCACTACCACTTATAAAGACTTGCACCTTTAAAGTATTAATTTTAGAAATATTTTTATAAGACAAATTTAAATTATTTCATATTATATTCTAATCAATAAATAAGTAAGCTGATTTGCTTAAAGTTATATCTACAATTTATCTGAAACTACATTCTATATTACATCAAAAACGTTTATAATGAAACCACTAAGAAGATTAATTTATTCGTACTTGAAACCTATTATCTTTCCATTTCACAATAGATGTGATTTCAACTAACATTTAGAAAAATTTTTCAAGTTTAGTTTTTTTCAAATTCTCTTTTTACTTATAAGTAATTTTTCTTTCTCTTATGTATTCTCGTTTCTGCTTAATTTTCGGAATCTGAATTCGTTTTTGCTTGAATTCTGATCCTAATAAGAATCCATCACAATCAATAGCAGTTTTTTTTATATTTTTTATGTTGATTTGTTCTAGCTGTCTTTGAATATATGCAAAACTGTTGACTGGAGCAGAATAAATGCCAGGCATCCTGAAATTTAATAAAATTTCTTGGACGAAGTCCAATGTAATAACATTGACGTTACCATCAACTATCAGCAACATAATCTTCATCATTATTATTATCAGTTCAAGCAAAACTTTCAATAACACCACAAAAACAAGAAAAAAAACGTTTCATTTTTGTCATTTTTATCAATTTTTATGACATCATGTAATGTGGTTAACTTTTTGAAGTACCCAAATTGTGGTAAGAAGAGTCGTTTGTTAGCTTAATTTTGGCTTATAGCTTATACTTGTCATTGCAACAGTCTTTATTATTTAGTTAAAGCAAAAAATTAATTAATTTCCCTTTCATGCGGTTTAGTTTTACATACAATGTAAAGATTTTATTAAAAATATTCAAGAAGCTGAAAAAACTCAATATATATATAAATAAATAAATGATTTAGTTAGGATAATGATTTAGTTAATGGGTTCTAGTAAAATATAATTAATTATTTATATTAAATATTCACAAATATCAAAATTTGAAATAGAATTCATAATACAATAAGGAACTGGAACTATCTCTTAGTCTATTTATAGGAAAGATTCGAAAAGTTTTTGAAGAAACAACAACAAAAATTTTAATTAATTTATTGAAACTTGACTGACCATATAAATATAGACGCCATAGATATACTTTTAGTTTGTTTGGCTTATATTTTTCTGAATAAACATATTTGTTTCTTTTTAAATGTGATTATTCTCATTACATATTAAAAAATCAATAATACATTCGCGTAAAATGAATATTGCAATTAATTTAAATAAAACGTGACAAATTTTCAATCAATTTATTTTTCCATTGAGTCATTGTTTAACAACGTCGACTTAGATTGAATATTAATTGGCTGCAATTTACTGCAATCTATAACTGCAATGTACGCAGTACATTATGGTTATATAGTGAGGAATGCTTCAATTGTAAATTTTGCGAATACAACGAATTCTATTGCATTTAAAGTTCCTAGTGACCACCACCACATTACAATGTACACGTCGAGGCATTTCTAAAATTTTGAGTTTGTCTTTGTCATGTCACTGATGCAGTATTGATGATACGTGCTTCTCAACCACTCGTCAATTTATTGATTTTCAATTGTTATCACATTGTTCAATGTCAGTCAATTTAGTATCTCGAAGCGTCCTTGCACATTTGCTTGCTTAAGGCAGCAGTACAATATGTTGGTTTATACCCAAATCCTGCAGATAAAAATACATTTGTATTTTTAAATGTATTTTTCTTTTTACTCAATTGTCTATTGTTGACATCTGTGCTGTGCAATGGCATCACAAAGACATACTTGTCCCACAATTGTCATAATAACACTTTCTAAGCATACAACTACATGCATAAATATATGCAGCATATCTATTGAAAACACTCTTTACGTTTCACTGCACTTGTTGTTTGATCCTTACTGTAATCCTCCAATGCCTCGAAGGTTTTATGTTTGACCATTCACTGATGTACGTGTACATGCACAGAGTGCAGCTCATTGGGAACATCACAATTTGATAAATTGAATCAATTTGAATTTGTAAAGCTATTCACAGCGTTTACATTGTGTGCTCATCGCTTGAACTCCTGCAATGTGCCAATTACTATTTTCATTCTATTTGACACTGTCATTGCTTTATAGATGGATCTTTCATTATATCTAGTAAGTAAGCTGCAGTTACTGAAGCCAAAATGTTGAATTGCAGTTACTTCACTTTATTGTTATGCAAATAGACTTTGATCACTGTAATATGTCTTTAATATATCATTTAGTTAATAACTGATTTTATTTCTCGGAAATGTAACATATGAGTTATATATTTCTTATATTAGATTTCAGTCTCTGTAAATTAAAATTAAAGGGAATAGTTAGAATTTTAAAAGTTGAAGTTGAATATAACTTTAATGAACTAAATTGCAAAGTATCATCAAAGCATCCTAATAAAACTATTTATAAAGAAATGTCGAGAAATTGTAGAGAAATCTAGAGAAATTATTTATGGATCAAAATATCGAAAATGTTACAGTTTACGAAGTCTTATATGATTTTTATTACTAAATCTAATTAATTTAAATTGCAAACCAAAAAATTTACTTCACAGATGCATGGAAGTACTACTCAGTTAAACTTTCATATGTGAGCTAACTGAATAAAGTCAAATTATCAGTTAACAGCACCAAATATCTCTAATTTGGCAGCAAACAATGATGCCAGCATTGCCTTGTGCGAAACACCATTTACGAAAAATTTTAAATCCATATTAAAATTTTTTTTAATATATATAAATAATAATTAGAGCAGACTTTAATTTTTTTGTTCACGCTTTTAAAGTTGAAAGACTTTTGAATGACAAAAATAAAAATAGTTAATATTCTGTATTTAATTTTATTTAAATATCTTATATAAAAACTTAGAAAACTCATATCCGAAATAATAGGGGAGTATACATCCGACGTTGAATGTATACTGATTACACAATCTTTATACAAATCAGCGTAACTCCTGTGGTACCACAATGGGCTATTATTTGTGCTTAAGTGGACTTTTTGGGATACAAGGCCGCCACTTCAACCAACCAACCATATTCGAATGTTTTGTTCATGTGTCTGAATCAACAGTTCATGTAGCTACTACATCCAAATCAAATCTAATACAAATAAAGTTAAGCACAGTTTTTCATATGATAAGTGCATACATTCCGCATCTAATTTTATTTTAATATCTTTAACAAAAATGTAGAAACCCTATAATTGATTGTTCAGTTTATGTGATAGCGATGGGATATAGAGTTTCAATATCAGCCAATTCGACAAGTAGTCAAGATCCACTTCTGAAAAGTATATGTGCAAAGTTTGATTCGTAGTAGTTCAGTTTAAAAACTGAATGACTGGTTGTAACTAAAACGAATACACAGAGGGACGGGCAGATAGAGTTATATAAACTCAACTCGTCAAACTGATTAGGAATATATATACTTTATGGGTTAGCAACGTTTTTTTGAAAGTGTTACATAAATCATGATAAAACTGTTTTTGATTTATTTTATGTGAAAATCTAAAAAATGAAAACGAGAAACGAGAAGATTATGAACAAATTTAAAAGTGCTAGCTAACTGTACTAAAAACATATTATAACAAAAAGAGAAACTACTCAACAATTTTAAGTTTGAAAAATATATGGAAGAATAATCATATATACATGTCGCCATTTGTTATAAATTTTGTCATCATGTATTTTGTATTTTTAAATATTTTATGTGAAGAAAAAATAAAAAGCCTTTCTAAAACTTTATTCAAAATGCAATTCAGTTAAAGTTGGATGAGCACAAAAACTTTGAATTAAACTTATCAATTTAAATTGTACTATTTCTACTCGTTTGATACAATGTTATAAGTTAAATTTTTAACATATAAACTTTCATTTGGAATCCTCCACTAATTTAGTTAAAAAACAACAACCCATCCAGTGCTTTATTTAGCATGATGCCTTCTATTTCAATATACTCATGTACGCATTTTAATTAAATTTCTTCTTGTGTCAAGGATACATCCTTTCGCATAAATGTTTAACGAATATGAAACTGAGCCGAAAGTTTCGTTAATGCCATGCATATATGCATAAGCTCAAGCACAAAACTACTAACGTCTTTTAATAATCTAAAACGAGAAAAAAATTAACAGAATCTGCAATGATCTTTTATAAATAGTTAATAAATTGTTAAACATTTGTTAAACATAACCCAAAACACAGAATATTAAAATATTTCCAACAACTCCACAAACAAATGCTGGCGTTGATATAACATATGACGAAGCAGACAGGCATTCAAACGCAAAGCTGCTCATAAATATTTTGTGTCTGGTAAATTATGCGTAGCATGTTTATGAATAAATCTTTTAATAAAATTTGACATATACACTAACATATTCGAAACCATACCTACTACAACAAATCCTGGTACACTGAAGCAGTATACGTACGCATTTTAGCTAAAGTAAATATAAGCCAACTACAATATATCAGCATATTTGCGTAGGTTCCTTTTTAATACTCGTATAAGCATCATCGACGTAGTGTATGTAATCATACCAAAATCCATAAAATACAATGGGCAAGGATACCGATACCGATACCGATACTGAAGCGCTGCAATGAACGCACATACAAAATCCTTTTTTGTTACCATTCCACGAGATGTTTTCTTTAAAATTAAATTGCGATGAAAAATATTTTTTAAATTGAGATCGCTAAGCAAAAAAAAAAATAAGAGAAGAAAATATTCAACAAAGCATACAATATGAATCTTCTAAACGAATAAGTTTTCAAATATTTTAAAAATAAACATACTTTGTAAAAAACGTTATGTATGAGTGCATAAAGCAATACTTTCATTCACTTGGGAATTTACCACAGAAAAACGCACAGAAATTTGTTAGGATAAACGGAAATTTGTACGTATTTTTCTTAGAAATTTAACGCATTCGCTCAGTGTCAGACGGTAGCAACAGTCAAATGACAGACTGTCACCTTTTTCCCAGCGTTTATAAGGTTTATTTCTGTACATCAACGTAATCCCAAATTTGAATCATTGTATTTGCATAGACATACTCGTGCATGGAGTATATACGTCTCCGAACAATACTAAGGTATTTCTATAGAAGGAAGCCTAGTGTATGTTTGACTTGACACACGTAAACTCAGTCCGTTGTACGTAAGATACAGATAAATTTGTGCGCTTATGTGTTTTCTTGACAGCTTCGTAGACGCATGTATATGTACTAAATTGCCATTGGCGTGAAATAAATCTCAGTGATGTTACAAAAACTTTACTTGCTGCTCTGTAAAGCGAGAATGACACTCATACATTGGCTTAGATATATAAATACCAAGACAAATTCAATTGTTAGTGTATGTGAACCGACAGTCGAGAAACAGAAATACTTGCGGTAAAGCAAACAACAAAGCCGTAAGAAATAACACAGTAACAATGCACATCAAATTGTCCCCTGTTGCAGGTTTTGTTAAGGTATATGTCATAGTTGTCTTGTTAGTGGCAAATGTCTCACTACGGGTCTCTACAAGCCAAACTAAGAAGTTTCAGTTGTCTGCTTTAAGCTTATGATTTTTTCAACAGAGTTAAATATATATAGTATGTATTGATATACAAATTTCTTTAACTCCTAGCAGGAGCATAGGGCAGCAAGTATGTATTGATATGCAATTTGTATAATGGTCTCTTAGGAATTTTTGTCAAAATATTTTCATATTTTCTTAACAAATTTTACACACGTTATTCGGAGTTTTAACACAGAAAATGTTTTTTTACAAAATTAATTTACGTTAAAGTACTGAAGGTGTTTAAATTTTGTTTAAATCATTATTTAGAACCTAACATAATACCATGTTACAATTCATATAAAATGACATACTAATATCATCCAATAAAAACTTACTAGTTATAAACTAATTCAAACTTCTCGAGAAATCAAATCAAAATTTATGAGTATTTTTAAAATTAAAAAAAAACAAAATTGGAAATGCCGACATCACTATAACCAATAGTTTTCAATGCTAAACAAATCCAACAATTAAGTAAAGCAAATTATTTTTATGTTTTAATTTCATAATTTTTACATCTTATTTTAATTTCAAATTACACAGCTATAATATTATAATTTCGTAAGTAGAAACATTTTTTTTCTACTTTAAATATGCAATATTCATTAAGAGGTTTTTCGAACAGTTGTGAACTACAACAACAAAAATTCATTTTATATAATCTTTATTAATAGAATTTTTGGCTGACCATACAGCTGTTTCGAGTATTGCCAAATACCCATCATCAGTGGTCTTGGAAATAATTCTTGTATATAATTATTCGTAAATAGTTATTTTTGAGACTGCAAGTACCAGGAATCTAACTCGTACCCTGCCAAATTTGAAGCTCAGAGTCAACGCTCCTTAACCAATTGACCCAATTAATTTGTTGTGAAAGTTTTATTAACAAATTCACTTGCTGTGTTTGTATAAGAACGAAATTATAAACCAGCTATAGAATAATTGAATTAATTATATTTTTATTTTTAATTATTAAATTTTATATATT
>NC_051847.1:21407014-21412488 GCF_002237135.1 Teleopsis dalmanni | reverse complement strand
TATACACCGTATAGTTTTAGTTTTAGTTTAGTTTTAGTTATTTTTCTGAATAAACAAATTTGTTTCTTTTTAAATGTGATTGTTCTCATTACATATTAAAAAATCAATAATACATTCGCGTAAAGTGAATATTGCAATTAATTTAAACAAAACGTGACAAATTTTCCATCAATTTATTTTTCCATTGAGTCATTGTTTAACAACTTCGACTTAGATTGAATTATAATTGGCTGCAATTTACTGCAATCTATAACTGCAATGTACGCAGTACGTTATGGTTACATAGTGAGGAATGCTTCAATTGTAAATTTTGCGAATACAACGAATTCTATTGCATTTAAAGTTCCTAGTGACCACCACCACATTACAATGTACACGTCGAGGCATTTCTAAAATTTTGAGTTTGTCTTTGTCATGTCACTGATGCGGTATTGATGATACGTGCTTCTCAACCACTCGTCAATTTATTGATTTTCAATTGTTATCACATTGTTCAATGTCAGTCAATTTAGTATCTCGAAGCGTCCTTGCACATTTGCTTGCTTAAGGCAGCAGTACAATATGTTGGTTTATACCCAAATCCTGCAGATAAAAATACATTCGTATTTTTAAATGTATTTTTCTTTTTACTCAATTGTCTATTGTTGACATCTGTGCTGTGCAATGGCATCACAAAGACATACTTGTCCCACAATTGTCATAATAACACTTTCTAAGCATACAACTACATGCATAAATATATGCAGCATATCTATTGAAAACACTGTTTACGTTTCACTGCACTTGTTGTTTGATCCTTACTGTAATCCTCCAATGCCTCGAAGGTTTTATGTTTGACCATTCACTGATGTACGTGTACATGCACAGAGTGCAGCTCATTGGGAACATCACAATTTGATAAATTGAATCAATTTGAATTTGTAAAGCTATTCACAGCGTTTACATTGTGTGCTCATCGCTTGAACTCCTGCAATGTGCCAATTACTATTTTCATTCTATTTGACACTGTCATTGCTTTATAGATGGATCTTTCATTATATCTAGTAAGTAAGCTGCAGTTACTGAAGCCAAAATGTTGAATTGCAGTTACTTCACTTTATTGTTATGCAAATAGACTTTGATCACTGTAATATGTCTTTAATATATCATTTAGTTAATAACTGATTTTATTTCTCGGAAATGTAACATATGAGTTATATATTTCTTATATTAGATTTCAGTCTCTGTAAATTAAAATTAAAGGGAATAGTTAGAATTTTAAAAGTTGAAGTTGAATATAACTTTAATGAACTAAATTGCAAAGTATCATCAAAGCATCCTAATAAAACTATTTATAAAGAAATGTCGAGAAATTGTAGAGAAATCTAGAGAAATTATTTATGGATCAAAATATCGAAAATGTTACAGTTTACGAAGTCTTATATGATTTTTATTACTAAATCTAATTAATTTAAATTGCAAACCAAAAAATTTACTTCACAGATGCATGGAAGTACTACTCAGTTAAACTTTCATATGTGAGCTAACTGAATAAAGTCAAATTATCAGTTAACAGCACCAAATATCTCTAATTTGGCAGCAAACAATGATGCCAGCATTGCCTTGTGCGAAACACCATTTACGAAAAATTTTAAATCCATATTAAAATTTTTTTTAATATATATAAATAATAATTAGAGCAGACTTTAATTTTTTTGTTCACGCTTTTAAAGTTGAAAGACTTTTGAATGACAAAAATAAAAATAGTTAATATTCTGTATTTAATTTTATTTAAATATCTTATATAAAAACTTAGAAAACTCATATCCGAAATAATAGGGGAGTATACATCCGACGTTGAATGTATACTGATTACACAATCTTTATACAAATCAGCGTAACTCCTGTGGTACCACAATGGGCTATTATTTGTGCTTAAGTGGACTTTTTGGGATACAAGGCCGCCACTTCAACCAACCAACCATATTCGAATGTTTTGTTCATGTGTCTGAATCAACAGTTCATGTAGCTACTACATCCAAATCAAATCTAATACAAATAAAGTTAAGCACAGTTTTTCATATGATAAGTGCATACATTCCGCATCTAATTTTATTTTAATATCTTTAACAAAAATGTAGAAACCCTATAATTGATTGTTCAGTTTATGTGATAGCGATGGGATATAGAGTTTCAATATCAGCCAATTCGACAAGTAGTCAAGATCCACTTCTGAAAAGTATATGTGCAAAGTTTGATTCGTAGTAGTTCAGTTTAAAAACTGAATGACTGGTTGTAACTAAAACGAATACACAGAGGGACGGGCAGATAGAGTTATATAAACTCAACTCGTCAAACTGATTAGGAATATATATACTTTATGGGTTAGCAACGTTTTTTTGAAAGTGTTACATAAATCATGATAAAACTGTTTTTGATTTATTTTATGTGAAAATCTAAAAAATGAAAACGAGAAACGAGAAGATTATGAACAAATTTAAAAGTGCTAGCTAACTGTACTAAAAACATATTATAACAAAAAGAGAAACTACTCAACAATTTTAAGTTTGAAAAATATATGGAAGAATAATCATATATACATGTCGCCATTTGTTATAAATTTTGTCATCATGTATTTTGTATTTTTAAATATTTTATGTGAAGAAAAAATAAAAAGCCTTTCTAAAACTTTATTCAAAATGCAATTCAGTTAAAGTTGGATGAGCACAAAAACTTTGAATTAAACTTATCAATTTAAATTGTACTATTTCTACTCGTTTGATACAATGTTATAAGTTAAATTTTTAACATATAAACTTTCATTTGGAATCCTCCACTAATTTAGTTAAAAAACAACAACCCATCCAGTGCTTTATTTAGCATGATGCCTTCTATTTCAATATACTCATGTACGCATTTTAATTAAATTTCTTCTTGTGTCAAGGATACATCCTTTCGCATAAATGTTTAACGAATATGAAACTGAGCCGAAAGTTTCGTTAATGCCATGCATATATGCATAAGCTCAAGCACAAAACTACTAACGTCTTTTAATAATCTAAAACGAGAAAAAAATTAACAGAATCTGCAATGATCTTTTATAAATAGTTAATAAATTGTTAAACATTTGTTAAACATAACCCAAAACACAGAATATTAAAATATTTCCAACAACTCCACAAACAAATGCTGGCGTTGATATAACATATGACGAAGCAGACAGGCATTCAAACGCAAAGCTGCTCATAAATATTTTGTGTCTGGTAAATTATGCGTAGCATGTTTATGAATAAATCTTTTAATAAAATTTGACATATACACTAACATATTCGAAACCATACCTACTACAACAAATCCTGGTACACTGAAGCAGTATACGTACGCATTTTAGCTAAAGTAAATATAAGCCAACTACAATATATCAGCATATTTGCGTAGGTTCCTTTTTAATACTCGTATAAGCATCATCGACGTAGTGTATGTAATCATACCAAAATCCATAAAATACAATGGGCAAGGATACCGATACCGATACTGAAGCGCTGCAATGAACTCACATACGAAATCCTTTTTTGTTACCATTCCACGAGATGTTTTCTTTAAAATTAAATTGCGATGAAAAATATTTTTTAAATTGAGATCGCTAAGCAAAAAAAAAAATAAGAGAAGAAAATATTCAACAAAGCATACAATATGAATCTTCTAAACGAATAAGTTTTCAAATATTTTAAAAATAAACATACTTTGTAAAAAACGTTATGTATGAGTGCATAAAGCAATACTTTCATTCACTTGGGAATTTACCACAGAAAAACGCACAGAAATTTGTTAGGATAAACGGAAATTTGTACGTATTTTTCTTAGAAATTTAACGCATTCGCTCAGTGTCAGACGGTAGCAACAGTCAAATGACAGACTGTCACCTTTTTCCCAGCGTTTATAAGGTTTATTTTTGTACATCAACGTAATCCCAAATTTGAATCATTGTATTTGCATAGACATACTCGTGCATGGAGTATGTACGTTTCCGAACAATACTAAGGTATTTCTATAGAAGGAAGCCTAGTGTATGTTTGACTTGACACACGTAAACTCAGTCCGTTGTACGTAAGATACAGATAAATTTGTGCGCTTATGTGTTTTCTTGACAGCTTCGTAGACGCATGTATATGTACTAAATTGCCATTGGCGTGAAATAAATCTCAGTGATGTTACAAAAACTTTACTTGCTGCTCTGTAAAGCGAGAATGACACTCATACATTGGCTTAGATATATAAATACCAAGACAAATTCAATTGTTAGTGTATGTGAACCGACAGTCGAGAAACAGAAATACTTGCGGTAAAGCAAACAACAAAGCCGTAAGAAATAACACAGTAACAATGCACATCAAATTGTCCCCTGTTGCAGGTTTTGTTAAGGTATATGTCATAGTTGTCTTGTTAGTGGCAAATGTCTCACTACGGGTCTCTACAAGCCAAACTAAGAAGTTTCAGTTGTCTGCTTTAAGCTTATGATTTTTTCAACAGAGTTAAATATATATAGTATGTATTGATATACAAATTTCTTTAACTCCTAGCAGGAGCATAGGGCAGCAAGTATGTATTGATATGCAATTTGTATAATGGTCTCTTAGGAATTTTTGTCAAAATATTTTCATATTTTCTTAACAAATTTTACACACGTTATTCGGAGTTTTAACACAGAAAATGTTTTTTTACAAAATTAATTTACGTTAAAGTACTGAAGGTGTTTAAATTTTGTTTAAATCATTATTTAGAACCTAACATAATACCATGTTACAATTCATATAAAATGACATACTAATATCATCCAATAAAAACTTACTAGTTATAAACTAATTCAAACTTCTCGAGAAATCAAATCAAAATTTATGAGTATTTTTAAAATTAAAAAAAAACAAAATTGGAAATGCCGACATCACTATAACCAATAGTTTTCAATGCTAAACAAATCCAACAATTAAGTAAAGCAAATTATTTTTATGTTTTAATTTCATAATTTTTACATCTTATTTTAATTTCAAATTACACAGCTATAATATTATAATTTCGTAAGTAGAAACATTTTTTTTCTACTTTAAATATGCAATATTCATTAAGAGGTTTTTCGAACAGTTGTGAACTACAACAACAAAAATTCATTTTATATAATCTTTATTAATAGAATTTTTGGCTGACCATACAGCTGTTTCGAGTATTGCCAAATACTCATCATCAGTGGTCTTGGAAATAATTCTTGTATTTAATTATTCGTAAATAGTTTTTTGAGACTGCAAGTACCAGGAATCTAACTCGTACCCTGCCAAATTTGAAGCTCAGAGTCAGCGCTCCTTAACCAATTGACCCAATTAATTTGTTGTGAAAGTTTTATTAACAAATTCACTTGCTGTGTTTGTATAAGAACGAAATTATAAACCAGCTATAGAATAATTGAATTAATTATATTTTTATTTTTAATTATTAAATTTTAT
>NC_051847.1:21380340-21406914 GCF_002237135.1 Teleopsis dalmanni | reverse complement strand
TTTGTGCTAACATTATTATACATCCGAGTTCTACTTCAGAATTACTTTATTTTGTGGCATTAATTTGCTTAAGAGTTGGGTTTTAAAGACATTGAAGATTTTATAAACACGTGCGCTTATCTTAATTTAAATCTAATTAATCTTTAAAGTATTCTGATTTCTGACATACCATTTATTCAGATGAGTTTTAATTGAAATGTTCACTCTCAGTCTTACTCACTTGAATGGCCATACCAGTAATTAAACTATGAGCGGTATCACTTTTGTGATCATGATCAAGGTAACGTCACCCCCAAATTTATAGAATTGACAAATTCTATCAGTAGGTACTAACAGGCACCAACAATGATCTAGAGATGTTTGTACTTATTAAGCCACCTCGGCATGACAAGGTGATTATTTCTTATGTGAAATCACCAAAGGTCTATGAAGTCTACAACAAATTGTAGACATTTGAATAAAGAAAGAAAATAATATGTTTAGTGTTAAGTATATACAGAAGCTTTCGCTCTCTTGTGCTTTAATATAAATTGTAACCTAGTCTTAAGAATTTATATTTGAATAAAGTTAGTGTTTAAATACAATGACTCAATACACAACATTTAGTATATCGCATTTAATATCAGTAATATTATTTTTAGCAAATTTTATGAATATTTTATATGAGATCTAGCACTTCAATCGTTTTAAATTCAGATCAATCATCCTTTTTCTAATTGTAGTAGCATATTAACCTTAATAGAATGCCATAAACTTATTGTCACTACACATGTTCATCATTAGCAACAATTTTTTTTGTGTTTTATTGAATAAATCCATTTATGTTTTGATTTAAAAAAATATATAAACAAATGTTTAATTATTTCATTGCTTTATACTTTACAGGCAAGTTCATTAAAGCAACTTAATTAACAAACTCCAAGAAACACTGTAGTGTTATATCATATATTGTTTGTGATTTTATGATTCACTGCCGGTAAACATAATTTTAATTAAAAATCCCAATAAATAGAACCTTTTGTTAAAACAGCTTAAAAATTTTTGATACACAGCACACATAAAATCCAACATCATTTTGCACTCATTCACGTGTCCAGATTGATTTAGTTCATGATTTTATGATTCAGAAACGTAGTGAATTATCACCCGAGCCAATTTCATTAGCTTCCAACAGCTAAAGCGTGAATAATATAATATAAATACGTATTAAAAGGTAATTTTAATATGAAATAAAAATAAGTAGCGCACTTTTATTACAACACCCTGCCGTACAATACATTTTGCAAAAAGCATTCGCAGCAAGGACCGAAATCGGGGCAGGCACAGCTCAAGGATTGAAAATCAGGCGCCATAAAATTATATAAAGCAACAATACATAATTCGTCTGTACTATCTATAGAATGTGACCTGAAATAAATAAATGTCCCTTGCCCTTATCAGTGTTGCAAAGCGGCGGCTTACGCTACGCTAATGGTCAAACAACGCAGTTTTATGCTACGAGTACGTAACGCATAACGTTGCTGCGTACGTAATTCGGTTATATTTATTATGTATTTTCACGTTATTTACGATAAAAATTAAGAACCGTGCCAACTGTTGGTGCCCTTGTGTTCCAATACCTTTTCGACTTTTCATTTTTAATTTTCTACGAGCACTGTGTTTTATTGGCTGCCAAAAATAGGTAAGACGTACTTTGCCCTGCGATACAAAATTATAAAATTTATTTTTTGATGCTCAAATGCTCGCTAACTTTATTGCCTCAAAAATTCAAAGTGGGATGAGAAATATTCGATATTATAATTTATTGGAAAATAATAAATGTGCGTATTATGGTATCTATCAGTCGTGGAAGAAACTTTTGCAGCCGCTGGGCATTAACATTAAACTGGCATGACCATAAACATTCAGCTGATTTTTAATAGCATTTTTGTGACAATGTCCTTAAAACAACGGAAAAGCATGAGACTAAGCTCATTGTTTACATTTTGTTTGAGATTTAATAAAAAAATCTTATTAAAAAGCTCATCTAAGTTATTGCTTTTAAGTTTATTTAAATTTCCTATGTACAGAAAATATATTTAATTCTCATTGATTATTAAACCCAAATAAGTATTCCTATATCTCTTGATTTTTCTACAAGCTATCAAAATTTTATATAATTTCGTTCCACTATTTTAGTACACTAAATTATTTACTAAGTACCTACACTCAGAAAAATATGCTCTAACCACATACTAGTTAAATTTACCTGACCATTTTGTTAGATAAATTTTAGCTCATGTGCTAAAGAAGATATGAAAACCATCATATGGTCTAATGATGTGTCGAGTAAAAATATTTTAACATGGGATTCAGTTAAAATCTGGTTAAATAAACTAAATTATTTTTCTGAATGGGACAAACAAAAAAATACATACAAAAACAAATTTTGGAATATTAAAACCTAGGTTAGGTTGTGTAGACGATCCAAAAGTACCACTTCGGCCTATTAGACCATTGTGTTACCGTATAAAGAAAGCAAACTACCTTAAACCTTAAAGCACAAAGTTTCAGATACTTTTTCGTAGAAGGTTTTGAGCTTGGCTTAGATCCTTAAAAGAAAGAGGCTTCTGGAATATTAAAATGACGAATTTAAAAAAACTGGCTTCAATAGATCGAAAAATTTAAGATTACCATTCTTTAATATATAAAGAAGTTACACGAATCACATTTTATGAATGGATGAAGGTTCATAATCGTGCAATGTGCGATTGGTTTGTCGATCAGCTTAGAGTCATTATTCACAGCGTAGGCGCACATCAATATATAAAAATGAAATGAAAATCTTAATTGCAATCTAAGAGTTATCATAACTCATACATATAGATATGTAACCAATAACTTATTATATATACATATAGTTAATAATTATAATTATAATTAATAATTATAATTATTTAATTAAAATTTAATTATTTAAATAATATTTAAATATAATGTCATTTTCTAACTAAAAATAGTTTTTTGTTATATTATTATGTTGAGGCTAGTTGAGTTAGTGCACTTTAGCATTTTTAATCTCTATTAACTGCAAGGTTTCTTCATAACTCCTCTATACGCCTTGTCTGGATTATTGTTTATCACTTCATCAGACTAAGCAATAACTGAGAGTTTTTTAACATTAAATAATTAATCTATATGTATACCTGCTTATCTATATATCTGTATATATAAGCTGTGGCATCACAACGGACCCATTTCTAAGGTACAATTGAACCGATCTTATTTAAACAAAACAATCAGCAACGTGTATTCACTTATCAAATGCTATACTCATACTTACAAGCTATATAAATACAGTTATATATGAACTAGATATAACATACTTTTCTCTGTATTAGAAAAAGTGATGAGGAAAAATATTAAAAAATCAAAAAATCTCATTAAACATGTTAGGCCAACCAAATGTGAAATAGTATTTTGTTATAAATGGCGACATTTCTAATTATTATCAAATTCTTTTTAAATAATATTGGTTTTAAAAAATGTACCAATATTCCCTTATAAAAAAAAAACTAAACATTTGTTACAATCCTTAATAATATAAAACTAAAAAAAAGGAATTAGAGTGTAATGTCGACAAAGAAATGGAGGAAGCAAAGATTATAAAAAATCAGTAGAACAATTCAAGTCTTAAATTGTTCTATTTTGCAGAAAAAATTAAAAAAGAGAAAAAAATTAACCATAATAGCCGCAACAATATGGTTAACAAATGAAAGAGAATGAGGACACGTTCTACACTGATTTTATTTTAGTTATTAAGAATTCTATTTGAGAGCGTGTGTCGTTTAAAAAGGATATATATAGAGTTGGGTGAAACTATTTATTGGTGCATGGGAAGGGATACTTTAGTTTTAATTTTTACTGAAATTTATAATAACCAAAAAAATTAATCTTAAATACTTTTTGTCAGAAAATCTTTAATATCTTTAAATTATCTCACCAAAGTAGTTTATATACCCACAGTTTTTGTGTAATTAAGTGCTTTATAATTTAATTTTAATTTTATTGTTTTAATAGGTTTAATAGATTTATAATAGTTAATAGGATTATTAGTTTAAATGTTCAGGTTTGGAAATTGCTAATCTTAAAATAGATTCTTTAAAAATATTTTATCATTTCTTTACTTGTGTGTGAATTCTGTAAGACATAATAAACAAAGCGAGACGTCTGTCAAAGTGGAATAAGGTTTGCAAGTATGTGAAATCTAGCTAGATTTTCAAACCCAGCAAAGCAGTATTATATCTTACAAATCTAAAATATATCAAAATTTGATTCCGTAATTTATATCAAAATTTTGTATTTTGATATAACTTAACTATTTTATTTTTAACTAAAGCCCCCAAATATTCTGTACTCAATATAAAAATGTTACTCATACGCCCAGTGTAACCCAATTTGTTTACAAATTTGTTTAAAGAAATTTTACCTAATCGTCGAATACTAATAGCAAAATAATATTATTAATAGTAATATAAATACTGTAATTAACAAATTCCTTAAATTTAGTTATATATGAATCCAAACAATTTTCTAAGTAAGAATTTACTTAATCCAATTAGAATGCACTACAAACCTATCACAATTTAGTAAAGACTTACCTAGGTAATACAAATGTAACTATTTGGTTGGTAAAGTAAATTTTATGTTATTTATATCAAAATAACCATTTATAAAATTTTCTCTACTACTCTGTGCAATCATGCAGCTTATGACAGCATTTAAAATAAATTATTGTACTAAATTTGTTGTTTACTGTACCTATTCGCATTTCTATTTATTATATATATTTACCAGCATATATCCATTTAAATGGAATGTTTCACAAATAACCAATATGAAATACCCAATTGAATATTACACATCAAGTCTGCTAACCATGATTGTGTAAGGGTTGGCCACAATTTCTATTGCACTTCCGTTTAACACCAATGATACTTCACACTATGGTGAGTTACTACATGCGCTTATAAATCAATAATTTACGGTATCATAGTTTAATTCTGAATAAAACCATCAAAATGAGGCAATTTCAAACTTGTGCAAAATAATTAACCACTTCCATTAAATGTTTCCACTTATATGAGCTATAAACCGATCAAAATTTATACATAAAACAATGAAAATAATAAAAAAGTGTTACATGTGCGCTTTGAAATTCGTATTTCAAAATGTATTTACATTACATTTAGTAATTCAATTATGAATTTATGAAATGCATTACCTAAACCTAAAAAAAAAATAAAAATAATTTATTTATACCAATAAATATTAGGTCTATCGGAAAGTTCTATTTAATTAAGTAGTGAAACAATTATAAACTGTTATTATTACATGGAATTTAATTCATAAGAGGAATCATAACATCTGCTAGTGTGATAATAAATTATATACAAACGATTCATCAATTATTATTTTGGATTTTGAGGTACAGAACTAGTATAGTGCTCTATATGAGCCAAAATATATAGTTTTTTCTATTTGGAAGTAAGTTTAAAGTTTAAACCATTCTTTAAGATAACATAAATTCAATATATACAAACTGATTTAGACACGAAAACACTTGTTTTAATAGATTTCACAAAGCATCTATTGTTTTGATTTACTATCCTTGTTTATACAAAATAATCTCGAGACGCTCGCAATGTGCAACTTATATTTCACAATATTCTTTATCGACTAGGACTGCCTTTAGGGCATCAGTTGAATCGTTTTGGATGACTGGTTTTCTCTCATTATTCATTTCAGTTTGAATAATAACTAGAAGTCGAAAAGAGCCTAATCAAGTGCATACAATATCAACAATGTCATTTATAACGAGGTATTCTCTCCCCATGAACACTTTATGCTATAGTGCATGCTGAACTCTTTAATCTTTAGGCTGGAACAAACCTTATGTTTACCTAAACTTTCAGTTACAATTTGTTAGGCTATGCTTTTTGGTATCTCAGTCTCCTATTCGGTGAGTACCGCAAACACAAAGCAGTAATTGCAAAGAATTTCTTCTACTTTTTTAATATTCTGTTCCTTCTGTTCCTGGTTTTTTTGACAGCGGGGCTCTATCATCATTTTTAAAGTCTACATAACCATCATGTTATCGGCCCGTGAAAATACTGCGAATCCACACTCATGTATTTGTTTTGCGCCACTTTTACTTAAAGTAGAAGTAGAATTTAATATTTTAATAACAAATTTAGTACTTTCTTCCATATTGTTCTTTATACACAAAGCGAGTTTGATTAAATTTTGACAACAATTAGACGAAGATTAACCCATTTATCTACTGCCATAAAATCGTACGAGTCTCTAAAAATCATAGGCCCTGCGTCGATGTATAATGCAATTAATTAATCATTAATTGAAAAGACTGTTCCCCGAGTAGATACCTAAGTATTATATTTTTATTATTAAGTAAATGTATTTCTTACAATCTAAATCTCGCAAGGAGCTCGAAATAGATTTAATATTCATTTTGTTTTCTTAACTAAATTAGAATTGTCGGATAACTACAGTTTATTTAATAAGCTGAAAATTAAGCACCTTAGCGTAATTTTTCAACGAATGGAATTTTATTTAAATAAAATTATTTCATACGTTTGTTTCGAAACCCATTTTCCAACACTTAATCAACATATATATCCCTCTTTTTAGCAGTACTTACCTCTGATGAAACTGCATTTAGTAACTCTATTTACTTATTTATGGCGCAATTTTTTCATCTCCAACTGAATAAGTTACTTCTTAAGACAATACAAAAAAAAAACGTAAATTCAACAAATAAATTGAAAAATGTTGAACGTAAAAAACGCTCAAACAATATCAGAGAGAATGCAGAAGAGGAAAGGGAAAAGCAGAAAAGTAGTTTATTTGATGTAAAATGGAGTGATGATAGTATGCTGACATTTTTACACTATTTCCCGTTGCTGGAGCAACACAGCAGCGAGGATGCAAAATGCTGTGTGGAGAATCCAGAATGCAGGATGAAACATGCAACAAACGACAATGAGTTAGTCAAATTGCTGGCAATATTGTTGCAGGAATATATGTTGTTGTATGTGCTACTAACAAATTTACTTAAGTTAAGGAAAACTTAACATAAAAAACTAACTTAAATAAAGAGACTTGAAACAGATCTTATATGTGAGTAAACTCAAGTGCAAATATGTGTAAATAAATGAAAGTTTAGCTTAAACAAAGTGAAAAACATTTCAATTTCAGTTACAAACTCATTTATAATCATGAGGAATGACTTCCAATTACTTTCGTGCCGCAAAATTGTGAAATAAAACGGAAATGATGGTATACGTCGATGTCCACATTCAAAATGAAATGCATCTAGCACCAATAGTGACGCTATTATTTAAGCACTTTTATTTTTTGCACTTTTTTTGTATTTAGAAATGTTTTTGACTTTAAAAAAAACTTTAAGGATAGAAATATTGTGCTCAAGTAGCAAACAGTGTCAATTTTAAAATGTATCTGAGGAAAATTAATTATCTTCTTCTGTTTTCTCCTTAGTTGGCTCAATAATCACTAACTTGTTTGTTCTCTTTGACTTGAGTAAACATTGTTTCACTTTGTTTGTTCTCTTTGACTTGAGTAAACATTGTTCATCTTACGCTTATGTTCCATAAGAAGTTCAATTGAGTTTAATGCAACTTGTTGCGAAATATAAAGTGTAATTATTTTGATTGATATGAAAGCACTTAGAAACTATAAAGTTGCTGTATTTTAAACTCAAAATAACAAATATGGTAGTGTGTGATGTGATGGAGGCTATTCTTTAGTTTAGTAGGTTTTATAGTTTCAGAAACTTATTAAGTTTGTTTAAAAAGCAAGGTGAATAAAAATGTATACGCAAACCTTTAAATAAAGCTCTAAACTTTGATTTTATATTCACAAAAGTAGATCTGAGTACAAACAAGAATAATACATTAGATATGTACCTATGTAAAATCTTTCGAAGAATATATTAAACTTACATCAAATCATTCGATACTGCAATCTTAACAACATATCGAAACTATGAACAATGTAAAGCACACAAGGTATAAAGTTATCATAACTTTATTAAAATTTCAAAATACTCACTTATTCCTACGGATATATTTTTGCTTTAAGTCGATTAACTATTCAAATACATTTAGAAGTACTGGTTTTTACACGTATTTATCATATATATTGATATTCAGATGTCTGAGTTGGTGAATCAGCATCTTTACTCTATTTTATCTGTGGACAGTTTTAAGTCACACTAAGAATCACTGAATACGGGGCTTTATAATATGATGGATCTGATGTCTTTGTATCTGCCTGTGCCTTTCAAATTTCGCTGTATTTTTAGGATGCTGAGAGTTGGATTATTGTGACTGTCAATTATATTGAACAGTTTCAGAGCACGATCTTTAATGTATTTTTCGACGTATTTATCATAGTTTCAGCATCACATAACATATAGAGAAGCAAGTTCACCTGAAAAGTAGTATATAATCAACAGCCATTCACATCAGAAATAGTTATTGTTATTATACAATTGATTGATTGTATCTGAAACCTGAAACATCATGTGTATAAACTTGAAGACTACAATAAAATATATATTGCTACTAGTCGGAAAATTAAAATTACTGCTCCTTTAAATCATTGTTGAGTTAACTCACACGCTATTAATATTACAGTTATCTGGACTAATATTACCTAACCTTAGCAAATCCTCGGTTTTCGGGGTTTATAACATATAACTAAATGACAATAGCCTTAACTTTACCCGCCAAATATAACACTCATACGCTACGTGAGCCGCATTCGTTTTAATGCTTAAGAATAAATTTATATTCCAATTATACATCAGTGTTGAATTATTCAAAAGAAAATATATATGCAATAAAGATTATAAATTATTTTTAACATATTATAAATCAATTATATTTTTACTTTATGTTACCAATAATAATTATTAACAATATGAGAACACACAAACGCTCGTACAGATATTGGCAAGAAAATTAATATTTTGAAGGACAACCTATAATTTTTCAGTGTTTAAGCAGTAATTGAAAATAATTATTGTCACAAAATATACAAAAAAAGCTAAATTTTTTTAATTTTCTAAATGTTGAAATTTATTGGAAGCCGAAAATTTTCCATTTCTAAGTATTTTCCCTTTGACACGTACTAAAATCTTTGTGGTATCTTTAAACAAAATAAAAAAGCAAAATGTAAAGAAAAAGGCTTTTAATGTTTTCTTTTTTTTTGTTGCTATTAACTTAAGTACGAAAAGGATTAATTGAAATTGATGAAGCTACCAAGTGCAAGTGACATTTGACTTTTCTTGATTGTCACTTAAGGACATTTTGGTATAAAAGCGAAAAGAACACTCGAAGGAAGGCATTTTCTTTTTATTTATTTTTATTTAGTTTATTTTAAGCTCGTATGTGACCCTCAAGCAAATGCGGTCAAAATATTTGCTTAATTACTTGTAGAACGGCCCGATTTTAGGACTATTTGTATGCGAAAGACATAAGAGTTTGTAATTTCGTAAATGTGTTTCTTTATTCTTTTCGTTTTTTTCTTATTTCTTTCTGTTTTATGAAATAACGAAAGCCATGAAAATGATGTCATTAAGAAGTAAAAAAAGAAACTCAAGTTATAAAAAAAAAATGTTCTTTTCATCTATATATTTCAAGAGCAACGATCAATATAAATTTATATAATGAGTAGGATACAAAGATTACTTCAATATTAAACAACTTATTTATATCTTTTTTAATAACTTCATTTTAATAATAATTTAGTCATTTTCTGTCACTGATAAAGTTTAAGTCAATCTCCCTTTTTCTGTTAAAATATTAATTTATGCACACAATAAAGGATAATAAAGTAATCACAAATGTAAGCCCTTTTAATTGGTAAATTACTGTCCACAAAGGAACAGAAAATATTAAGAATATAATGTAGAAAAAATGATTTTATTAACGGTTTTAAATTTTAATGAAATACGAGTATTTATTAACAAAACTGAAAACACTATTTTATGTATACTTTTGTTAAGGACAATAATATACATATATATGAATGGAATTTTTAAAATTATTTCAAGAGTTTTGAGATCAAAGTAAGATAAATATAAAAAGTTTTAAATAAACTAACAGGAAATCCCATTAACATGCAAAGATGTTACTTTATATGAGCTGGAAAAAAACCTAACTAATCCTTGTGCCAAAAAGAAGACTCCCTCAGGCTTTGAGTCAGACACTCGTGTAAAGATAACATACACGAAACTAAAGCGCATATATCACAAATTTTTCAAAATTCATACTCATAATGCAGTTGAATGAAAATTTGCTGATTTTGCAAAAAAAAATTCAAGTTAATAATATTGAAGAAAATACTTTACTAGTAACCAATAAATTATGCATTTTTGGTTATTGTAGTTTGCAGTTTTTATATTGAAAGCATTTTAATATTTTTTAAATTGAATTTCATAGCATGTGAACTCGTGTGCATAAATTGCAATAAACTGTGAAACAAACGAAATTCTTTTTTATATTCGCTTTAAATATTTTTTCAAGTTAAATTCGATTATTTCCTGCTTTATGGCTAAACGTAATAAAATTCACGAATTTATATTTGATTTTAAAAAATTAGATATATATACACAATTCTTAAAGAGATATGTATTTAAAATTAAATCAACTAATTTTTTATTAAGCATAGAATAAGAACTTTATATTACACATAAGCAGAAAACCTACTAAACTTCAGTATCCTTCGCATTATTATGAATGAAATTTATTTAAGATGCATATGTACTAGTTTCTAATTTCGTTATTCTCTCATAATTTTAAGAACTACATAATTATATACACATCCTTTATAGCCATAGCAAAACAAAACGTCTTAGCGGTGTCCTTCTCTGGATTTAGCTGTCGTTTATTCTGTCGGTTTGGGCACCTACCAAGATAATGCAACGCAACAATATATTGAGAACACTTCAAATCAAGTATTTATTATAAACAAATGTATATAACTGGCTAGATAAAATTACACTGTGATCTCTGAGATCGTTATTTTTTTATAAATATGAATATTACATATTTTTCAAGGAGAAAAGTCACATTGAAAGACTGAATGTGGTCGCCTCTTTTATCTGACGTTTTAATATTTTCTCTCTAAACTAGGTAGACTAATGCAAGAGTAGCGGTTTCGGTAATAACTAAGATAATATTGTCCATACCAAAGTGCTTTATTCTCTGTAGATGATTTCTTGATTTGTTCGGCCAAACTATTTACGCGATCTATCTATAACATTTATTTAATATTCTCTCAGAAGTATATGTATTATATTAATAACATTCCCAGCAAAATGAACCACCATAACTCTTCAACTGTCCACAGTAGTATAACCATTAAAATATCAAATTGAAGCATATTTAATAAAAGCTTGGAATTAATTAGTTCAGTGAAGTATCTATTTGATACTTCTTGGCTACAGCCATGTTCAGAAGGAATTATTTTAATAGTTAATAGAAAAATAGAGGTTTCGAAAAGTAGTGAACTACACACAACAAATTATTTATATTTATTATTTAATTAATATAATTTATAATCGTATTGTTTAAATTCATTAAATTTTTGGCTTACCATACAGCTGCTTTGAGTATTGCCAAAAACCCTTCATTAGTAGCGTTACAATTATTTCTTATATTTGATAATTCGTAAATACTTTTTTTTTTGAGACTGCAAATACCAAAGGTCGACCTCATGCCCTGCCAAATATGAAGCTTAGAGTCAGCATTCATTAGCCAAAAGTTAATAGAAAAATATTCATCTACATGTAGTCATTAAAAAGTACGCTGATATTTTTCTCAAATAATAGCTAAATGATACATCAGTTCTGAAATAAATATTTATGTTAAATGTATAGCAGTAATTAAGAATTATGAAATCTACAATTAAGAGTTGCTCTAATATTTTAACATTGAACTCAATTTAATTAAAAAAAAAACACAAAACTAAAAGTTTCCCGTAAATGTTTTTACTGTTTTAATGCTTCTTTGTGATGGATTCCCTCACAATTCCTCTATCTTACCATCATCAATTTCATATTTTCGGTTTATTCAGCTTTTGATTTCTAACTCCTCCAAATCCTAGTGAACAATGAAGCACTTCATCATTATTGTTGTGGAAAATGTAAGTTGATGGCTGTTAAGCTGCAAGAGAGAATGTTTCTTCAATTTCTTCTCGGAAGAAGCAATGAATGAAAGTTTTGAGTAAGTAAAAATTATTATCGTCACGAGTGCAATTGTGTGGAATAAAGTTATTGAATTTCAACAGAAACAATTTATGAAACAATAAAATGAACAGACAAATAAAATTGAAACAATAATGTTGCAATTCGCTTATGGAAAAAAATGAAAAAAGAAATATTAATTAAATTAATTATTAAAGCAAATGTTTGACTTTTGATTAATCAGTTTTAGTTTAAGATAGACTTAATTAAATTCTTGTGTACTCGAAAAACAAACAACGACCCCACGAAGGGAATGGGCAGGAACTTTTAAGTCAAATAATTATGCAGCAAAACACGAAAATTTTGTTTATTTAAGCGATTTTTGCGTGAATTTTAAAATTTTATGAAATTTCCATCGCAGGATAATTCAAAATATTAGAAAGTCACGTTCTTCATACTACGATGCGACAGCCACTACAGTAATTTAATATGTGCATACATTTGCCTCCCCGCAGGAGGCGCAAATCAAGCATCTGTAATTAATTCAGCAACTTCGGCAGTTCAGTTCTGCAAGTGTTTATTTAATTTTCGGAATTATTTGAGCCTCGCGCCGTTTGTAGGCGAAGCGATTTAATGATTTCAGTTAGTAAAAGTACAAAATATTATCTAAAACATTTTGCTTTTATTATTTTTGGGTGTCTTAGAAGTTTGACACTTAACTTATCAAAAATGCTAATTAAGCCAACGGCAATTTGATAGTAAAGTGATTATTAATGCAATTTTTGGTTAAGATAAAAGTGATGAAAGTTTTCAACTATTTCGTTTTGAAAATGAAAATTATTCCAAATTTATTTATATTACAAATAAAAAGAATTATGAGCATAATATTTTTTTATCAAATATATTGTAACGACATGGATACGTCCTTTGACTTTGCTGAGGTATTACTCCAGGTCGTTGCAATAAACTTGTTTTATTGACTAGTTCGAGAGATAGTAAAAGGCCAGGGAGAAAGTAAGGACGTTGTTTATTTAATATCTAAAAAAAAAATATCTAAAAAAAAAGGAATTCTAGTCTATGTTGTTATAATTCTAAGCTGTTACAATAGGTTGTAGCCAATGGCATCAAAAAGCCGGAACGTTATATACCATAATAATACATCAAAATACCGTGCGACATTATAAACTATTACAATACAATGATCCTAGCCTGTGGTATGCCGGTGGCGTTATAAATTATTATATATTATTATTATTTAAATATATTTTTTTATTTATTGTAATTATATATCCATATATTATATATCCAGACTGATTTATAAGTTCGAGTTTCAGAATGAAATTGAAACATATTACTATGACCATTTACTTAATTTTTAACAAAGGAAATATTGAAGTATTTTTAAAAGGTGAGATATATTTTAAGAAAACAGCATTTTAACGAAGAATCATCATTCGTATGTATGTCTATATTACAGCCTTCACAAGAATGATAAGATATTCTGAAAGAATTACTTGCTGTCTCCTAACAAACAATAGAGATGAAGACTTTTTAAGAGCATAAAATCTGCCTTTACTTCTTATACTATTGAATTACAATAATAATTAATACATGATTCCCTAAAATTAAGAACAATGTTATCTGTTGACTCTAAGCAAAAGTTTATACATTTATTTTGCCAACATATGCACTATCTTATCTTATCAAATAACCAAGATCAAAAAGATCGAAGTCATTCAATATTGTATGTCAACGGTTTTTTTCGATTATCGTGATTTCCTGCATCGTGAGTGCCTTCCACCGGTGCAAACGGCTAACATATATTCCTTATGCAATGTTGATGTAAAGCTATTCACAAAAAATCAGTATTATGAGCAGATAATTCCAGATTTTGCAACACGACAATATATCATCCTACTCAAACATTATATTGCCCTGAGCTCAAAGTATTCCCCGCAGGGATATAGTTAAGACAGAATTAGAACAGTTTCACAACTGTTTTTAGTATTGAAAATAACGTTGGGTTAAGTATATTATATCGGGAAGAGAGTACATTGAAGGCTTGAGATAGATTTATAAGGAATAAATAAGTTATAAAAAAATCATGTTATTTTTTTATCATAGTATTAGTACAAACAGATGTGACTTCTTTTTTCGTTTCTAAAAATGTTTTTCTAATTTGTTATTCTGTAAGAACTATACACTTTAACAAGCTCTAGCAAAAATTAAGTAATTCCTTTAAATATTAAAATTAACAAAAAAAATTTGACAGCTGCTGTCAGATCTGCCGGATTGTGCTCAAAAATCCCAAAAAATAACTAACAAAAAATATAAGTTGAGCTTTGTTGAATAATTATTAACTGTCTTTCCAACTTGATGGTATGTAGAACGCCAACAGCTACGTCCTCCTTTGTTGTGCAACAAGGATTAGGAAGTGAAAGGACTACTAATTATTCTCATAAATATGCAACAAATTTGTGTTGTCATTTTTGTTGCGAAAATTAAGTCAAACATAAGTGAACAATAAAATTTCCATATTTTCAACTGAATTATTTAACAAAATTTCTGCAAAGTCTAATTTGTAGTTATGTAAACATCAATGTTGACAAGATTTAATAAAAAATTTTTAATAAATAAATATTTAAACAAAACAATCAACATTAAAAAATGTATAATTTTTGAATTTTTTCTACACTACCTAGAAATATTTATTTAATTAATAAATTATAAAATATTAAAACAAATAAATTACTAAGGTATTATATCACTATCAGCATTATTGAAATCGGTTTTTAGAAGCTTTGAATTTCTTTTCAGTTGACAAAAATACAGCACATTAATAATCATTAATAAATTATCAATTACTGTCAATTAATTAAATAGAGTTTATATCCTTTTGACAAACAATTTCGTTTAATTATAATATTGTGACAATTATGGCTACTTACTGCACATAAATGTTTTATTTCCTTTATAATGAGTATAAAAATTAATGACAATAAATTGACTACCGCCCTGAGCGACTCCCTTCAGTTAAATTGAAATTCCTTAACAAGGATTTATACTTAATCGTCTCATAAATATTTTGGTTTATTAAAAAATTTATGAGACTTAACGAGCATGAATTCGTGTGCTCCTGCAACGACTCACGTCAAACTATGGGAACCACATGAAGGTTGAAATTTTGATTTTTTCATTTTTATTCCTTGCCGGAGAGTAATTAATTTCTGGAAAACATGTAAAAGCGTTTTTGAGAAGCGACTGGGTGGAACACGAGGATAAAATAATTTTAATTAATTTTTATTTAGGCTAAATTAACAGCATAAAATGCAGTTAAGACTTCAGAGTACATGTCGAATATATAAAATGGTTATCATTGATGGTTAGCTTAACTTTATATACCTAAATGAGAGTATCAGATTTTTGAAAAATCTATATACATATATGCTCGAGTACTTAGTAAAGAAGATTTAGGATTTTAAAATTCTTTATTTTAATGAAACCAACACTTACACGTGTTGATAAGATAGATTCTTCAATGAAAGACTGTAAACTTTTCATGACACTTACCAAATAAAAGTGAAGTTACTGCATATAACATATAAGAATATGCTTATAAATCCCTTAATAGAGTTGATTTTATAAAATTAATTTCGAATAAGTTAGAGTATATCGCAGTCATTATGTCGATTACCATGGTATTATCACATTAAGTACAATTCAGTCTGTTATTGGAGATTTTTATTTTAAACCCTTGAGGTCCAATATCTGACACTGAATAACTGACTTTACTTAAGTCTGTTGTCAAATGCTACTGCTCGGAAAATCAAAAATGGGCTAAATAAAGAATATGTATTCTAAAAATATTGAATATCTACAGTTCAATTAAGGACAGCTGTTGACAAAATTTATCTGATATTGTTACAGTGCTTCTCAAAGTTGGAAGATAATACCCTCTAAGTTCTTATTCTGTTCAACAAAGCGATATCTTGTTCCAGCAAAGTGAATTAATCTCAGTAATTATTAAGTTGTAGTTAAGAGTCACAGAAAAATAGCAAACATCTACTTCATCCGTAGTTTTTCGGATTAAGTGGGCTGGAATCCTCCTCCTCTCCTTCTCTCCCACCCGAAATGAAAATTAAAATTGGTATTTATACATAACATTTTTCACAAGATAACATTTTTTTTGAATTGCTGAAGCTATCTGAAAGGTCCAACCGAAAGAAATTTCTAAATACTGATCTGTTCAACAGATATTGCTCTTTTTATTCAAACAATGGTATAGTTTTGAGGTACAAAAGTGTGGTATTTCTTTTTACAACTCCTACAATTAGTGAGTGTGGTCTTAAACTTCTTGGTGGTCAAATCAAAGTACTTTCAAGGACCTTAATGAAGTCGTTTTTCATATAAAATGTTGTTACGTTCTTATAAAACATATTTTCTTTCATTTTAATTTATTTCATTTTTTTAAATTAATCAATCATTTTATTTTTAATAATAATTTTCCTTTATATTAAGAAATTAGCACTTACTTAAATTCTTATGTAAAAACAAAAACCTTCTAAAAATTTAAAATTTAGAACTTATATGAAATTAACTTGGGGTTACCTCTTAAAAACCGTATTCCATCCTCTTACGTATTCTTTTTTCTTAAGCGTACGCAAACATTTTTTTTGCTAAATGCATTCGTGCACGTCAAACACTTAAATTAGAATGCTCTATATACTATAGCCTGGTATTCTCAACTATATATATACATCATACACTATCTCTGAAAAAATGTAGGTACATGGCAAGCTTCAGCTCATCTTCATTTTCAGTTAACCCTTTGAGATTTTCCAATTAAAACATTCCTTTTTGCACGCCAAGTGCATGTAATCGTGCGTGCATTGATGCGTTCCAACGTTCATTAAACCATTTTTCCATTTCCATCTTTTTTCTATATATTTTATACATAAATTTTTTAAAATAATTTTGGATTTTTTTTATTTAGTTTATTTAGTTTATTTAGTTTTGCGTACGATTTCTAAATTAACGTGAGCAAGTAGCAAAAGTAAGAAAAAATAAAACTTTATAATTATGTTAAGAAATTTTTCTTCAGGCTTTGCGATGACGCAAAATAAGACAAGTTTAATGCTCTGCATATTCGGATTATCCTTGTCATGTTAAGCAGCCATGGTGACAAATTTCAACCATATCCCTGCTGCTTTCATATAAATGCAAAAGTTTTCCTTATTGCTAACGAACAAGACTTGAACGTCATTTCACTTTAATTGCTTTATAGCAGCACTCTTCTACAACTGACAGCAATTATGCAATTACATATACACAAGATATAATTTTTTATATATGCTGAAATTATGTGCTATTTTATTGTATATTAAAAAGTTATATTTATAAATAATTTTCCTCATGAGACATTTATAAGCAGTAATGCTAATTCCCAGTCTTTTTGGGGGGAAAAAATTTCTGATTTGGAACAAAATCAATAAAACTCTCATTAGTCAAATAAATAAGTAATTTGTACTACAACCATTTCTTTTTAGTTCTATTTGTAGTTTTTATTTATATATAATTAATATGAACTTATACTTATACCTAAATAGAAAAATTCGACTATATATTTAGGGAAGCATTAACTTTTATTTATTCGTTCTGGTATGTGTGATACAAGTTGAATTATTAATTGCCTTAATGCTGATGATGGAATATAAGGGCAATACCGTAGTTCATATCTAAGATACATATATGAGTATTAGAAGCAGTTGAGTGTTTAAATAATTGCAGTTGACCTACAAATACTTTCACACAGAAAGCACTTCTCAGAAGTGCTGGTTTGAACAGAATCTATATACATATATATGTAAATAAGTTTTTTCCATTTTTAATATAAAGCCAATTCAATAAATTGTTAAAAAAGTGCAGTTAAACATATAATATATATTTAATACATTCATATTTGTTTCATTCGCTTACTGTCATATAAACTTGAACAAAAATAAATCGGTCCATATTAATTTAACCTAAAAAAAAATACTACATTTTAATTTTTATACCCCATTCCATGATGTCGCTTAATAATTTCAAATCAAATCAAAGAGAAAATAATTCAAATTAAAATCAAAAATAAGCATTGACTATTGGTAAGCGTTCTGTTTTATTTACATATAAAAATCAGTAAGTACTTTTACCAATTAATGTTTATAAGACCAATCTATGGAGTTACATAAATTCCACCAATACTATAAAGTTTTAAACATTTCAGAAGCAAGCTCTTAGAGATGATATCATTTTACACTGGTGTGATTTAATGTCAAGATCTCGAAATCGATTTAGCCATTAAATTGGTTATCGCCTTAATCCAAAAATTTCCAAATTCCCACTTTAAAGATCATTGAAACATAAAGAGAAACAAAACAGCCTATGAACTGGCGGATAAAAGATCTTCTATGAGAAAGACTCTTACAAAACTGACTAATATCGTTTAATCTATCATCCATAATCCAGATTGTACATGGAAAAAATCTTGCAATATCTAAGATTACTAGAAAACTATGACCGGGTTGCTAACTGTCTCAAATTAACAGTAATGCAGAAGATCTCCCTGAACTAAAAGATTTTTAGCAAATTTGAAAGATTATATGCAGAATAGAAAGTATTCAAAACATTTACTGTCATAATTACACCCAGACAAAACAAAAATTATTTCTCATATTCCTTGTTCAAACCCTAGCAGAGAGCAGTTCTATTCAATCATCTTGAAAAGCTTGCTTACTTACTTAGTTGGCCGTAATAGACGTAAATTGTCCTTGGCCGCTTTGAGTAACCTTCGCCAGCCAGCGTGATTAGTGGCTTGCGTCGGCAGTTGGTAGTACCGGGCGCCCCCAAATTTTTGATTACCTGATTCTTCCACTAAAAATGTGAATGTCATCTACCGCATTCATCTACCGAATCAAACACCTTTCTAGCCGGCAAACTTTCTTCCATTCGCACGACATGACCGAGTCAGCGAAGTTGCTGAATTTTTTCTATGTAATTCGTTACTCGTTTGTTCCATGTAATTCGTTACTCGTTGCCAACGCGTAATAGATCTTCCAAAGAATTTTTGTTATGCATGCTCCTAACATCTTCTAATCACTGTTGGTAATTGTTCAAGTTTCTGCACCGTACAGCAGAACAGGCATATTAAAAGACTTGGTGAGCGCAATTTTTGTTTTTCGAGAGAGTGCTTTATTTCTTACTTGCCTATTTAGCCTGAAGTAACATCTGTTGGCAAGAGTGACTCTTTGTTGAATCTCTAGGCTGGCCTCATTTTTGGTGTTTTCGCTGAAGAGCTAGTGGTAATGAATCAGGTTTTCCCCTGCAAACATTACCTTCTAGAAAGGTTTTTCTAACCACGTGTACTGCGATGTGTATGGACAAAGTCTGTTGATAACTTTATTTATTCTCCAATCTTTTCTACATACAGTATTTATCGAAATTTTTTATGATGATCTAAGTTATTACGAAAAAGTAATAATTATTCTGATTTATGTTATTGAAGTTATATAAAAAAATTTCTATAGCAATCCAATTAAAAGGATGACGTACAAAATGTTTCTTACAATTTTCTTCTAGTGTTGGAAACTCTCGTTTGCGTTCGGTTCGTTTTCATATTATCATGATTCAAAGATATAAAAGTATCTATTTAACATAAACAGAGAGTTCCCACTACTCGAAGAGATTTTATAAATTAATTATTAAATTAATCAAATTTTATTGATTGTATAGTATAAGAAATAAACCCAATCTTTGAGTAAGTGGGGAGTCTCTGTTTATTTTAAATAGATACTTCTATATCTTTGATGCATAATATGATAACGAACAATTCGATTAGAATACTTTAACAATTTCAAAAAATTTTAATTCCTTGCAGTAGGTCACAGCTACTCTTCCTTAAAATTTTGATAGAAAACTCAATGGATTCCATTAAAATTCAATCAAATTTCTTATGTAATTGAAAATTTTTCATACAAAATGTGAAGAGCTTCGAATCCTTTTAATATGTGACATAATGTTGAGCATTTCAAAATCAATGGTTTCAGATATTGCCTTGACCATATGCGCAATGTGTTCGCATATTGTTGCCTAAGGATAGAGTAAATTCTTAGTACCCTTTACTATTCCACATATTCCTTTTCTTTTTTTTTTTGTTATAATCCTTTTTAACTGCTTTTAGTGAAAATGTTTGAACACACAACCTAAGCGGAATGCACAATTTTGTATGCAGAGTGGCAGAAAAACTTTACTGCCACAAATTTACCATATGTCAGACTGCCTTCTAGCTATCTAGCTACATAAAACAATCTTTCCATGTCAACAAAATGACCGACTGCTTTACAAATATAAAACTAAGCAACTACACATAAAAGGACAATAACAAAATACAAAAGGAAAATAGAAAAATTGCTTACCAAATCGATTTTGAGTTGCTTCCTTTCTGGTACTTTAAATTCGAAAAATTTAACTATGAATGGCGTCAAGCTTTAGTTTTATTTTTCTGTTTTTTTTGTTTTTTTGTTTTTTTTTTATTAGAAAACCATTTGGCTCTGCCATCAATACATGACGAACATATTTGTCCCAGGATAGCAATTATTGTTATCGTTATTGGCATCGGTCAAGATGCCAAAATGTAACACAGCATGAGCTAGTGGCCCAAAAATTATACCGGGTCCAGTGGGTAAAACGGATTGATTGGCCCAATAACAAACAAATGAAAAATAAAAATTTTAAAAGCAAAACTGAAAAAAAGGATGTTAGTTGATGTACGCTTGATGACTATAGCTACAATATTGACAAAAATAACAAAGAGCAACAAAACGGACACACATAAACCAAAAATCTAAATTACTCCCTTACACCACACGCTGTGTCGGGCTTTATTGGCTCCAATGGTCGGTTTCGTGAAGCCAAGGAAAAACGGATACTAGTTGACATATTACAAAAGTGAATACTCTGCACTCTTAATTAGATATGGTGAAGGGGTCAAAGTTGATAGGAGCATGTCTGCTGCAACAATGCCTTTTGATCGAATCAACCGCTTCAGAAATAGGGAGGGAAGAGATTTATTATGCTTTTTTCTGTTGTGATAGGAATAATAGTTTATAAAGAAATAATATTAATTTTATTTTTAATTTTATTACCCATCATGCAGACTTATTTTTTTAAGTATTCAATCGAAGCTGTTAATCATTGATGTAAGTATTTGTAAGGAAAATTTTCGTTGCTGAGATATTGTATTGCACTGTCAAAAGATTAACAAAGAGTACTTCAAATATTAAAATACACAAGCTCAACTGATTTTGGACAGCATATTTCCAACTATAGTAACTAAAATTATCAAATACACAAAAAAAATATTATTAGTTACTATATAGTACACTAAATCTATTGACTACCATATAGTATATTGTTACAGATTTGCGATATCATTTTCAAATTTACCTAACAATTTACTTTTGTTTTCGTATAAATCGCATTGTATGTACTACAAAAGCTGAGTGGAAAACGGAAATTGTTACACCGGAAGTCAGTGCTACAATATGGTAGCAATCAATTTTGTTGTCACTGAAGAGTAAAATAAAAATAAAAGTTTCGAACTAGAAAGACAGTAAAACAAAACTAAAATAGAAAAGCAAAAACAAATTTTAAAAGCACAATCAAAGCATACTAAATTTTGTATCCCATGAATCCTGGAAAACCCCTTAATTTAACTCTATAACTTAGTTTAAAATAAAAATATCTTTTATTTACTAGGATTTGATCCCAGAAGGCAGACCCAAAACATTAATTTCATTGTCAATTTTGATATTAAACTTTAACCTAACCTAAAAGTGCTCATTCCAAAATATGAGGTATGTTCCGATGTCCTTTTACTTTTAAGTTTAGCTTAAACTTTAATTGCATATAAAATACAAGTGTGTATATTCATATAATATAAGATGTGATTTATGTAAAAATTTATTTTATGTATAAATTTCTATTTATATACAGTATATATGTATATTTATAATTGTTTTTTATAAAAATTTTGCAACATTCAAATTTAATAGAAATTTTTGGCAGAGAATTGTAGTAGACATATCGCTTATAGACAGCTCTTTGATAATAAAAAGATTATATAGCTTCAAAAACATATTTTCATTTTGCTTTTACATATACCTATCCTTAATATATAAAGTCCATAATATATCCATAATATAAAAGTGCTAAAATGCAATAATATAATATTTAAATTTATTACGATTTTTACTACTCTGCATTGCAACTTAACATCAAATAAGTACGGCCAACTTTAATTTTTTTAATTAGGCTAGAATAGCAAGTAGCGACTTAGGAAAATGAAATGGTTTGGCAATAAGTCAGATGAATAGTATCAACCGATAACACAACTTTTCCCACCAACCCTATATCCACTCCTCCTCCTTTATTTCCACTCCCTCTCCCTGAACCACCACTTATCCACATCATAACCCATGTATTTTGTCTTGTTAACCTTATATGCCACTTACTTTATAGGTCCCAGCGAACTGCAACAACTACAACATAACACAACTTCAACTAAATATACGTTTATTATATGTGTAAAATCCCACATGTGTATGTTTGGACCCATCTAGGAACACTGCAACTTTAAAAAAGAAGATGAGAAAGCCTAATGAATGCATGTTAATGTCTGAATCGGCTTAGAAAACTTTTACTTCAGAAGAATTACAACAGTCGTAAGTACTAAAATTGTTGTATTATTTACAAAATACTTTACAATTCCGAAAGAGCTAGCAAATTCATCGCATAATACTTTTTAGTTTAAGATATTTATTCCCTAGTCTTATGTCATGGAAACCGCAAGCAGTGACTTTTATTCACAAAATCATTTCTTCACAATGATTTGGTCTATGATAAGTTTAAGCTAGATCATCCGTAATTATTTTGAATATTATTATGTTAATATATTAACCATTTCGCAATGTTACATGCTAATTGTATATAAATTGATATCCTTTGAAATTTTATATATAAACGACTTGACATGCCACACTTTTCAAAGCCCGGTTTCACAATAGATGAGAAAATATGTGTTTCTGAGTAAAGCTAGTTTTAAAACAAGTAGGGAACAACGAAAACAGGATAAGAGTGAGATTAGTTTTATGAAACCCTTGTAACATAAACCAATACAAGTAATAATAAGTAATCATTCTTTAAAATAACCTTATCCTTCGGCAGGCTGGGACAAATCTTAATGAATTACTTAAAAAAATTTTTTTTTAATATATTTTCAAACAAAACATTAGTTATTGAAGCATATTTTGAACACCTATATTTTAAATTTTTATGTGAAAAAGCATTGCATACCATGCCTATAAATGCACCCAACGACTCCTAAAACATTTGGGATAGAATATGTTGAAATGGGCTTTGAATAGGGGCATCCATGGCTTAAATATTTAAATAATTTAATTGTAAACAGACGAATTCATTGAAATGCTCACACAGACCAATTAAATGTTGTCAATTGTCATTCATTTTTAATGCAATATGCGACCAGGATAAGAGCTTAATGCGTCAAAGAATGTTAGTCTGTGATGAAAAGGCCAAATTAAAAGTCGAAAAAACAACGACATTGAACTAAAATAAATTTATCTCAGAAATTTATGTACTTTAATTTACAATTTTTATTTTTAATTTATTTTTCTTTTTTTTTTTTTGTTTTGTTTGCTTACTTCACAGTAAACATTAATTCTGAGGTTAATTTATGCAATTTAATGTGACGATTTTATTGCTATTTTTGTTGTTGTTCCGGAATTCACATTTGCTTTATTATCGTTGGTAATTTGACAACTCTGACCCTTTGGTCAAAAATAAAAATTTTTATTAGCAAAAAAAAAAAATAAATAAATTGTAAAACTGCCGCAGCAACAAATGAATTCTAATCATTGAAACGGAAGCATTAATGTATTAATTCCGCCATTTTATAATGTCAACACAAATTTACACACACACACACACATACATACACAACATTTTAATGTGTTTAATTTTAAGGAAATTTTTATTTTAATTTGACGCGATTTTTTCTGAAAATCTCATCAAAAAAAGTTATAAAAACAAGAAAGGATTTTCAAAGCACAAATTGATGAGCGTGTAAGTCTTTGTAAAAGTTAGCGAGCACACAAAAATCAGTTTTTGCTCGGCATACACTCATTAGGGCTGCCAAGTTAAGCTGGCTCTATCCAGGCATTCGTCTTGGGTTGAGTTGTAATAAGCGCTTCGTCAGCCTTTCACTGCATCCCAGATTTGAGTGCCTGCCTGAACAGCATGGAAACTGGCACGAATAAAAGGGACCAGTTAGCAGTTACCAGTTACTTTTCTGTTGTCAGTCATTTGTACGACAAAAAAAGGAAAAAAAGGAAAAAAAGGAATCCTTCTGTACAATTTAAGCGTAGTCGGCCATGGCCAAGTAAAAATGCTGCCGAATTGAGTCTAAAACGCTGGCACTTGCATTAATTATTTTCTTTTTGCTTTTTGCTTTACACACTTTTTATTTGCTATTTCGTTTGCTTTGTTTTCATTTTTACCCTATTTTTGCTTTTGTTTTGTTTGTTTGTTTGTTTGTTTTTTATGGCAAGTTAACCCAAAAATTTACACACTGGCAATCGCACTCCATAGCACGTATCGTTGGCGAACCTTAACTGATCCTGTGGTTCATTAGTATTTGTGGCACTTAATTTTATGCCACCACGCAGCTACACAATATCAAATGCATAAAAAAATATATATTCTATTTACCACAACACACACCGCACCATTTCAATTAACGACCAAAGCAACCAATTAAAAAATTTACCCTCTCTTTCGGATACGCCAGTATCCAGTATCGTTATTGGCAACTGTGTAGATGGATGTGTGAGTGGCCTGTATCTGCTGTTATGGGGCATTGTGGCAAATCAAAAATATATTCTGACCTTAATTAAAAGCACTTAATGCAGTTTGGCAACATCACATGGAAGCCTGCAACATATCCGCGATATTTACCGCAGACTATCATACCGCATAACACTGTACATTAACTACGCCAACAATTTATTTAATGGACAATTATTCGCTGTTGTAGCTAAATTAAATTTTAACAAAGAATTTTCAAATTTTTTTGATTGAATACTTATTATAAGATTATAATATTATTGTATATACAACAATAACTAAACAGTACATACACAGGATATTAGAAAGTTTTGCATCCGAACACGAAACAAATGAAGCGAGTGGGTAATGAAAGCAATACTTTAAAGCACGGTGCAGATTATCATTTCCGAATGTCATTCAAGTTTCGCTCTCTCTTGCTCAAATTAATTCTAGCGACCGAACTTGAACATGCTCACATTCAAGAGTTCTCATTTACATAAAATTTTTGAAGAATAAGGGTGTTTACGCACGCTGTAGGTATGTTGATGCAACCATGCAAAAATATGCTCTTGAATGACGAGTACGAGTTTTTGGGTGACAGACTATCATTCACAACATGTTGGCGAGAAGCTGAATGATATGTTAAAAAAAATTTAGGTGAACACAGCAACATATTAGTTGCGTGTCATTCAAAGGGTATGTTTTAATAATATAGCTTCACAAGACGATTCATAATTTCTATGTTTTTCTATGATTTTATCAAATAAACTGTGATCTGCTATAAAACCTACAGTTTTTTATTGTTTTTTATGGAAACGACTTTGCTAAAGATACCTGTGGCATATGTACATAATTATAATGGAAAATGAGTGATTGTATGTGGTGCAATATTTCCAAAACTGTTTCTTCTTCTTAAATGACTCTACAGAATATTGCAGCAATATCTTTCTTGCAGTACTTTTTGCAAAAACTATGCGGATTCAAAGCTACTGGAAACTATTGCTTTAATCTTTCTGCAAAATTTATGAGTTTCTTTCTAAGCCTCTGTGGTGAAAGCTTAAAAATACTTAAAATAAAAGAGCAATAATCTGCAGTACTCAAAAATAAAATTATGTTTATCTAGTAAAAATAGTTGAGTGTATATAAAAACATAATATAGAGTATTATAAATGCAGTCAAACTTCTATAACTCATAATGCCATTTTGTAAAGAAAAGACTTGACGTATAAAGACTTCGAGTTAAAGAATTTTTTTGCAATTCTATATAATTTGGTCTCTAAAGCCTGTTGCACTATATTTAGTTCGAGTTATAGAAAATTCGAGTTATAGAAGTTGGATGCTTAGAAATATAATTTGTTTGA